>NW_011495072.1:7788589-7789484 GCF_000754665.1 Bison bison bison | reverse complement strand
CCAAAGAACACCCAGGGCTGATCTCCTTTAGAATGGACTGGTTGGATCTCCTTGCAGTCCAAGGGACTCTCAAGAGTCTTCTCCAACACCACAGTTCAAAAGCATCAATTCTTTGGCACTCAGCCTTCTTCACAGTCCAACTCTCACATCCATACATGACCACAGGAAAAACCATAGCCTTGACTAGATGGACCTTTGTTGGCAATGTAATGTCTCTGCTTTTGAATATTCTATCTAGGTTGGTCATAACTTTCCTTCCAAGGAGTAAGCGTCTTTTAATTTCATGGCTGCAGTCACTAAGCCATGCCAACAAGGTAATGTCATCAGAGTCGGACACGACTGAGCAACTGAACTAACTAGAAGAGTTTAAGGATTAGAACGTTACAGGTGGCAGGGCACGCCACGCCAGAAGAAAAACAACTCCTGCCCACCTACCCCTAGCTGAGGCACAACCCCACTCAGAGATGCTGCAGGCAAGAGATTAACCAACCCTATCAGATTTTACACCCTAGGTCACTCTACTCTTCCTGCCAAAGCATCCCCACGGGGGATGAAACGATTTCCCCCAGATCACCACCCCAGATCACTCGTCTCCCCTAGCGGGTAGCCAGGACAACAGCCTCTCGGTGATTCACAGGCGCTGCCACCAACTAAGCCCCTGGCGGACCGCTCCCATCCCCGTCCCGGAGACCAAGCTCTCCGCTCCCCAAGGCTCCCTCCCGCCCAGCCCAAGCCGCCAGGGCTCCCAGCTTGCAGCCAGCCATCACCCAACTAACCGAAATCCGCGGCTCCCGGCGCCGCGTGTGCGTGAGCGTGGGCGGGACAGACCCGGATGGCGCTTGGCAGAGCTCACCTCCGCACCACGCGCTCAGCACGCAGCCGGAGTTCTCCAGAG
>NW_011495072.1:7787226-7788296 GCF_000754665.1 Bison bison bison | reverse complement strand
TGGGGCGTGCCCCCAGGGCCCTGATTCAGGTTTGAGGGGCGATGGTGCGGGGAGGAGCGGGGGACTGATGGAAGTGGGGGACCCGGCGGAGTTTGAATGGACGCGGGTGTACCTTGAACCGCGGAAGAGGCCGAGAGCCAGAGGTTAGGAGGTGGGCTGTGACCTGGCCACTGGTGTTCAGTGACCTCAGGGAAGTCACTCAAAACCCTCAGGGCCTGTTTCCGCTCTTTAAAATGGCAACAGTAATATTGGAGACCTCATTTAGATTTTAATGGTCTTTGAGGGATGGTAGGTACATAGAGGTCGGGAAAGAAGAGCAAGTCAGAGGGTGGCAAGATTGGTCCAGAAGGGTTGGGGTGGGTGTGTGTGTGTGTGTGAGAAACATGGAGTAATGCAGAGGCCAAATTTCTGTGGACACAGTATTTAGGACATGATGTAATTATGGTTGGCAGTTTCGGGGGGGGGGTGGTGGTGTTGATTATATTACTCACTTCACGTGAACCTTCATGACCCTGTGAAGTAGGTTCTGTTGACAGTTGACAGATAAAGAATCCAAGGCTCAGAGAGAAGCTGAGTAACTTTACAGAAGTCACTGACCTAGTAGTGGCCAACCTTTGAATTCAGACTTCAGAGGCCGATTTTCTCATAAGAGCCTTGGTTCTTAAGCAAGTCCGGATACCAAAGTGTATCTGTTAAAAGTTACATAATTTTTATTTAAGAAATACCAAAAAAGTATGTCGAAGGCCCTTGTCGTCAAAGAATTTAGAAATTCTTTGTGACTGCTGAGATACAAATCAGCCTACGTTTGCTGAGCATTTGCTCATGCCAGGACCTGTCCTACTGCTCCTCTCTCAGTCTCTCTGTCTTTCTCTCAGTTCAGTTCAGTCGCTCAGTGGTGCCCGCCTCTTTGCGACCCCATGAATCGCAGCTCGCCAGGCCTCCCTGTCCATCACCAACTCTGGGAGTTCACCCAGACTCACATCCATTGAGTCAGTGACGCCATCCAGCCCTCTCATCCTCTGTCATCCCCTTCTCCTCCTGCCCCCAATCCCTCCCAGCATCAGAGTCTT
>NW_011495072.1:7786822-7787126 GCF_000754665.1 Bison bison bison | reverse complement strand
GATTTTGGAGCCCCCAAAATAAAGTCTGACACTGTTTCCACTGTTTCCCCATCTATTTCCCATGAAGTGATGGGACCAGATGCCATGATCTTCGTCTTCTGAATGTTGAGCTGTAAGCCAACTTTTTCACTCTCCACTTTCACTTTCATCAAGAGGCTTTTAGTTTCTCTTCACTTTCTGCCATAAGGGTGGTGCCATCTGCATATCTGAGGTTATTGATATTTCTCCCGGCAATCTTGATTCCAGCTTGTGTTTCTTCCAGCCCAGCGTTTCTCATGATGTACCTGCATAGAAGTTAAATACT
>NW_011495072.1:7780390-7786566 GCF_000754665.1 Bison bison bison | reverse complement strand
ACAATATACAGCCTTGACGTACTCCTTTTCCTATTTGGAACCAGTCTGTTGTTCCATGACCAGTTCTAACTGTTGCTTCCTGACCTGCATACAGATTTCTCAAGAGGCAGGTCAGGTGGTCTGGTATTCCCATCTCTTTCAGAATTTTCCACAGTTTATTGTGATCCACACAGTCAAAAGCTTTGGCATAGTCAATAAAGCAGAAATAGGTGTTTTTCTGGAATTCTCTTGCTTTTTCCATGATCCAGCGGATGTTGGCAATTTGATCTCTGGTTCTTCTGCCTTTTCTAAAACCAGCTTGAACATCAGGAAGTTCACGGTTCACATATTGCTGACGCCTGCCTTGGAGAATTTTGAGCATTACTTTACTAGTGTGTGAGATGAGTACAATTGTGCGGTAGTTTGAGCATTCTTTGGCGTTGCCTTTCCAATTAATTCCTACAACAACTTTTGAGAGGAGACCTTATAGTTTGTTCTGCAAATGAATAATCTGAGACTGAGAAGTGGAGTTTGTGGGGTTAGGCTTTGTGCCCTCCCCTCACCCACTTTGCCTCTGTTCAAAGCAAAGTTTTCAGTAAGAATTCAATGCTAGTAGAAGACACTGCAGAATCTATGGTCAAGTACAGCTTATGAGCAGTAATTGTTTTTTATGTTCATAAATGCAGAGAAAGTAGGCACTTCATGTCACTGGAATGTCCAGGACTTAGATCAGCAATGCTTCAGAGTTGTTAGAGTGGAGGCAGCATTCGGGGTACGTGGTAGACAGATGAATTAGGAAGACAGTGGGAAGCTCTGGCTCAGGGTTGAATTTATAAGGGTCTGAACTACACAATGACAGTGTGAAGAGGTAGATAAGAGGTTCCCAGGAAACTTCTTGAAGGCTCATGAAGCAACAGTATGGTGAGTTCAGAATACAGACTCAGGAGGCAGACTACCTAGTTTTCAACAAAGTACCTTAAGGTTGCTAGGAGAATAAAATTAGGGTTGTGAAGCACTTGGAACAGAGGCTAGTATACAGCAAGTGCTCAATAAGTATTTTCAAAACATGAATAAATAGGAAATTAAGGAATAATTTCATTTACAACAGCATCCAAAAGAATCTCAGTCATGTCCAACTCTGCAACCCCATAGGCTGTAGCCTGCCAGGCTCCTCTCTCCATGGAATTCTCCAGGCAAGAGTACTGGAGTGGGTTGCCAGTCTTTTCTCCAGGGGATCTTCTCGACCCAAGGATAGAACCCTGGCCTCCTGCATTGCAGGCAGATTCTTTACCATCAGAGTCCTCAGGGAAGCCCCCAAACACCTAGGGAGTTGCCTAAACTCTTTGCAACCTCTTTAGTTAAAACACTTAGGGATAGATTTAACTAAGGAGGTTGTAAACAGTTTAGGCAACTCTACTGCCCTATTTCAGATACTATCTGCAAGGTTGGGAGTCTCCAGGGCCGCCCTGACTTCAGGCCATCTGGCCACAAATTCAGGTATTCTCATAACCTTGCTTAGACTCAATAATTTGCTACAAAGATTGGCAGAACACACTGAAAGCTATTATATACACAGTCACATTGATTACAGAGAACGGATACATTGAATTGAGGCAGCAGTAGGGCAGCATCTGGGAGGGGTCCAAACTGGAAGTTCTGGTTGTCCTCTCCAGGTGGGGTCCTGAGTGGAGTTGTCTCCTCTCATATATGATGTGTGAAGTGCTCTAAGAATATTGCCAATCACAAATGCTCACTGGTGTCCAGTGCTTGATGAGGCTTCTTTACTTGGGGAGAATTATTGTCCATGTGATTGAACTAAAATCTCTATCCACCTGCTTCCCTGAAGTTTGGGCTGTTATCTTGTGACACTCAGTCTTAACTTTCCAGTCACATTGTTGGCTTTTCTAACGTTGTCAGCTGTACCCTGAGTCATTTCATTAGCCTGAACTATGAAGGGGCCCACCCTGAGACACCTTATTAGCATAAAACTATGAAAGTTGATCTGAGGGACTCCACTATGAATTATACTCCTGTCTCTTGGGAAATTGCAGGGGTGTGGAGGTCATCTCCCTGGAGCTGGGGCAGAGGCCAGACCTCCCTTTAGGAGGCCAGATTCCTTACTACACAAAAGTGAAAGACTTGCACACTAAAAACTATTAAATATTGCTGAAATATACTAAAGAATACCTAAATAAGTGGAAAGACGTCCATGTTCATGTATTGGAAGACAAGATTGTTAAGATGGCAATACTACCCAGCTTGCTCTACAGATTCAATGCAATTCTGATTAAAATGCCAATAGCCCTTTTTGCAAACGTGGAAAATACATATGGAATTGCACAGGACCTTGAATATTTAAAATATTTAAGAAGAACAAAGTTAGCGGACTCACATTTCCTTATTATAAAACTTATTACAAAGCTACAGAGATCAAAACATTGTGGTGTTGGCATAAGGATAGATAGACAAGAGAATAGAATTAAAAGTCAGAAATAGACTTACAAATCTATGGCAAATTAATTTTTTTCTGACCATTCAATGGGAAAAGAAAAGTCTCTTCAACACGTGGTTCTGGGACAACTGAATATCTATATGCAAAAGAATGAAGTTGCACCCCTACCTTATGTGATATACAAAAATTAAAAATGGATTAACTGATAACCTAAATATAAGAACTAAATTATAAAACTCTTAGAAGAAAAATATGCATGGTAAATCTTAATGACCTTGCATTTGGCAATAAATTCTTAGATATAATACCAAAAGAAGAGTAAAGAAGAAAAAGATAAATTGGGTTTGATCAAAATTAGAAGTCTTTGTGCATCAAAGGGCATTATCAAGAAAGTGAAAAGACAACCTACAGAATGGGAGAAAATATTTGCAAATTAGGGTCTAATGTCCAGAATACATAAATAACTCGTACAACTCAACAACAAAAAGACAACCCAATTAAAAAATGAGCAAAGGACTTGAATAAGTGTTTTCCAAAACAGATGTGTTAGTGACCAACAAGCACATGACAAGATACTCAACATGGAGAACAGTGTAGAGATTCCTTAAAAAACTGGAAATAGAACTGCCTTATGACCCAGCAATCCCACTGCTGGGCATACACACCGAGGAAACCAGAATTGAAAGAGACACATGTACCCCAATGTTCATCACAGAGCAGTTTATAATAGCCAGGACATGGAAGCAACCTAGATGTCCATCAGCAGATGAATGGATAAGAAAGCTGTGGTACATATACACAACAGAGTATTACTCAGCCATTAAAAAGAATACATTTGAATCAGTTCTAATGAGGTAGATGAAACTGGAGCCTATTATACAGAGTGAAGTAAGCCAGGAAGAAAAACACCAATACAGTATACTAACGCATATATATGGAATTTAGAAAGATGGTAACAATAACCCTGTATACGAGACAGCAAAAGAGACACTTATGTATAGAACAGTCTTTTGGACTGTGTGGGAGAGGGAGAGGGTGGGATGATTTGGGAGAATGGCGTTGAAACATGTATAATATCATATATGAAATGAGTCTCCAGTCCAGGTTTGATGCACGATACTGGATGCTTGGGGCTGGTGCACTGGGACAACCCAGAGGGATGGTACAGGGAGGGAGGAGGGAAGAGGGTTCAGGATGGGGAATGCGTGTATACCTGTGGCAGATTCATGTTGATATATGGCAAAACCAATACAATATTGTAAAGTTAAAAAATAAAGAAAAAAAGATACTCAACATTATTAGTCATTAGAGAAATGTAAGTTGGAACCGCAAGATGCCAGTCTGTACCAACTAGGATGGTTATAATAATAATTTTTTAAGGAAAATAAGAATTGGCAAGAATGTGAAGAAATCTGAAAATTTGTACATTGCTCATAGGGTATAGCCACTGTGGAACAGTTTGGCAGTTCCTCAGAAGTTAAACATAATATAACCACATGACCCAGCAATTCTACTTCTAAGTATATACCCAAAGAATTAAAAGCAGGTATTCAAACACATTTTCTGTGACCAGTGCAGTCTCTTGGCAGAATTCAGTTAGCTTTTGCCCTGCTTCTTTTGGTTCTCCAAGGCCAAACTTGTCTGTTACTCCAGGTATCTCTTGACTTCCTACTTTTGCATCCACAAAAAAGTTCTTAATGAACCAGGTTACTACGACGGTGTGGTCAGTCACCCAGAGCCAGACATTCTGGAGAGCAAAGTCAAGTGGGCCTTAGGAAGCACTGCTGTTAATAAAGCTAGTGGATGCAATGGAATTCCCGTAGAACTGTTCAAAACCCTAGAGGATGATGCCATCAAGGTGTTGCATTCAATATGTCAGCAAATCTGGAAGACCCAGTAGTGGCTACAGGACTGAAAAAGGTCAATCCTCATTCCAATTCCCAAGAAGGAAGTACTAAAGAATGTGCTAACGATTGGACAGTTGCATTCATCTCCCATGCTAGTACCTGGAGGAGGGCATGGCAACCCACTCCAGTGTTCTGGCCTGGAGAATCCCCATGAACAGAGGAGCCTGGCGGGCTACAGTCCATGGGGTCTCAGAGTCGGACACAACTGAGCGTCTAAGCACAGCACCCATGCTAGTAAGGTCGTGCTTAAAATTTTTTGCATGCTAGGCTTCAGCATTATGCAAACCAAGAACTTCCTGATGTCCAAGCTGGGTTTAGAAAAAGAAGAGGAACCAGAGATCAAATTGCCAACATTTGCTGGATTATAGAGAAAGCTAGGGAATTCCAGAAAAACATCTACCTCTGTTTCATTGACTGCACTAAAGCCTTTGTGTGGATCATAATAAACTGTGAAAAACTCTTAAAGAGATGGGAATACCAGACCATCTTACCTGTCTCCAGAGAAACCTGTATGGTGGTCAAGAAGCAATAGTTAGAACCCTGTATGGAACAACTGATTGGTTCAAGATTGAGAAAGGAGTACGACAGGGCTGTCTGCTGTCACCCTGTTTGTTTAACCTATACAGTGAGCACATCATGAGAAATGCCAGGCTGGATGAGTTACAAGCTGGAATCAAGATACGTGGGAGAAATGTCAACAGCCTCAGATATGGGGATGATACCAGTCTAATGGCAGAAATTGAAGAGGCACTAAAGAAGCCTCTTAATAAATATGAAGGAGGAGAGTGAAAGAGCCGGCTTAAAACTAAATATTAAAAAAACTAAGATCATGGCATCCTGCCATGGAAAACTAGAACAGACAGCTTTAATGTGTATACTTCAGGTCCCACAAAACAACTTGTATCTTCTCATAAACAGTGAATATTTCATGAAGAGTAAGGCTTTGGAGTGGGAAGAAGTGAAGTCGCTCAGTTGTGTCCAACTCTTTGCGACCCCATGGACTATAGCCTACCAGGCTTCTCCGTCCATGGGATTCTCCAGGCAAGAATACTGGAGAGGGTTATCATTTCCTTCTCCAGGGGATCTTCCCAACCCTGGGATTGAACCTGGGTCTCCAGCATTGGAGGCAGACGCTTTAACCTCTGAGCCACCAGGGAAGCCTTGATGGCTCTTTTTCTGCAGGCAATTCTCTGAACTCTTCTAGGCTTCAGTTTCCTCACCAGGTACATTGGAGATAATACCTACAAACCTAATTTGTTGTGAGAATCAAAAGAGAAAATAATAAGTGAAACTGGGAAAGTACTCTGAGAATGTTTTTTTTTTCATGTTTTTATAAATTATCAGTTGTTGTTTAATTGCTAAGTCATGTCTAATTCTTGCAACCCCATGGACTGTATAGCCCAATGGACTCCTCTGTCCTTGGGATTTTCCAGGCAAGAACACTGGAATGGGTTGCTGTTTCCTTCTCCATTGTATCTTCCTGATGCCAAAGGTCAAACCCATGTCTCCTGCATTGGCAGACTTATTCTTTACCACTGAGCCACCAGGGAAGACCAAATTATCAGTAAAGGGTGCTTAAGTGAAACTGAAAGTTGCTTAGTAATATCCGACTCTTTGCAATCACATGGACTGTACAGTTCATGGAATTCTCTAGGCCAGAATACTGGAGTGGATAGCCTTTCCCTTCAGAGTATCTTCCCCACCCAGGGATCGAGCCCAGGTCTCCTGTATTGCATGTGGATTCTTTACCAGCTGAGCCACAGGGAAGCCGAAAAGGGTGCTTAAGGGGGAAAGAAAATTCAGAAATAAAGAAGGTGGGAAGAGGAAACAGTTTGAGT
>NW_011495072.1:7779035-7780290 GCF_000754665.1 Bison bison bison | reverse complement strand
ACAGTTTGAGTGAACTGGAGAAAACGATAAAATAAAGCAGGTGTAATTCTTACTCTTTTTCCAGATGTCATTCTTATTTTAAGACAGTATAAGATAGGAATTTCAGGGTTGACAGTCAGTTCAGTCACTCAGTTGTGTCTAACTCTTTGCAACCCCACGGACTGCAATATGCCAGGCTTCCCTGTCTAGCACTAACTCCCAGAGCTTGCTCAAACTCATGTCCATTAAGTCAGTGATGCCATCCAACCATCTCATCCTCTGTTGTCCCCTTCTCCTCTTGCCCTCAGTTTTTCCCAGCATCAGGGTCTTTTTCAGTGAGTCAGTTCTTCAAATCAGGTGGCCAAATTATTGGAGCTTCAGCTTCATCATCAGTCCTTCCAATGAATATTCAGAACTGATTTCCTTTAGGATGAACTGGTTTGACCTTGCAGTCCAAGGGACTCAGGAGTCTTCTCCAACACCACAGTTCAAAAGCATCAGTTCTTTGGCACTCAGCTTTCTTTATGGTCTAAATCTCACTTCCATACATGGGACTACTGGACACCATAGCTTTGAATATACCGACCTGTGTTGGTAAAGTAATGTCTCTGTTTTTTAATATGCTGTCTAGGTTTGTCATAGCTTTTCTTCCAAGGAGCAAGCATCTTTTAATTTCGTGGCCTCAGTCACCATCTGCAGATGCTTGGAGATCTTGTACCTAACCTCCCACATTATGCAGATGTGGAAGCTGAAAGCAGAGACTGGAACAGTTTCCTCAAACCTCAGCTAGTGAATGGTTTGACCACATGAATAGACAGACTTCCTGGACTTTACTGTCTGAAGCATGATCTTGAAGATAAAAGGTATTTCTGCACAAGTATCTTTACTGCACACCAACACAAGAGAAGACTCTCTACATGGACATCACCAGATGGTCAACACCAAAATCAGATTGATTATATTCTTTGCAGCCAAAGATGGAGCTCTATACAGTCAGCAAAAACAAGACCAGGAGCTGACTGTGGCTCAGATCATGAACTCCTTATTACCAAATTCAGACTTAAATTGAAGAAAGTAGGGAAAACCACTAGAACATTCAGGTATGACCTAAATCAAATCCCTTATGATTATACAGTACAAGTGAGACTTAAGGGCCTAGATCTAATAGATAGAGTGCCTGATGAACTATGGAATGAGGTTCGTGACATTGAACAGGAGACAGGAATCAAGACCATCCCCATGGAAAAGAAATGCAAAAAAGCAAAATGGCTGTCTG
>NW_011495072.1:7763521-7778935 GCF_000754665.1 Bison bison bison | reverse complement strand
TTCATTCCAATCCCAAAGAAAGGCAATGCCAAAGAATGCTCAAACTACTGCACAATTACACTCATCTCATATGCTAGTAAAGTAATGCTCAAAATTCTCCAAGCCAGGCTTCAGCAATATGTGAACCGTGAACTTCCAGATGTTCAAGCTGGTTTTAGAAAAGGCAGAGGAACCAGAGATCAAATTGCCAACATCCGCTGGATCATGGAAAAAGCAAGAGAATTCCAGAAAAATACCTATTTCTGCTTTATTGACTATGCCAAAGCCTTTGACTGTATGGATCACAATAAACCGTGGAAAATTCTGAAAGAGATGGGAATACCAGACCACCCAACCTGCCTCTTGAGAAATCTGTATGCAGGTCAGGAAGCAACAGTTAGAACTGGACATGGAACAACAGACTGGTTCCAAATAGGAAAAGGAGTACGTCAAGGCTGTATATTGTCACCCTGCTTATTTAACTTCTATGCAGAGTACATCATGAGAAACGCTGGACTGGAAGACACACAAGCTGGAATTAAGATTGCAGGGAGAAATATCAATAACCTCACTTATGCAGATGACACCACCCTTATGGCAGAAAGTGAAGAGGAACTAAAAAGCTTCTTGATGAAAGTGAAAGTGGAAAGTGAAAAAGTTGACTTAAAGCTCAACATTCAGAAAACGAAGATCATAGTATCTGGTCCCATCACTTCATGGGAAATAGATGGGGAAACAGTGTCAGACTTTATTTTTGGGGGCTCCAAAATCACTGCAGATGGTGAATGCAGCCACGAAATTAAAAGACGCTTACTCCTTGGAAGGAAAGTTATGACCAACCTAGATAGCATATTCGAAAGCAGAGACATTACTTTGCCAACAAAGGTCCGTCTAGTCAAGGCTGTAGTTTTTCCAGTGGTCATGTATGGGTGTGAGAGTTGGACTGTGAAGAAGGCTGAGCGCCAAAGAATTGATGCTTTTGAACTGTGGTGTTGGAGAAGACTCTTGAGAGTCCCTTGGACTGCAAGGAGATCCAACCAGTCCATTCTGAAGGAGATCAGCCCTGGGATTTCTTTGGAAGGAATGATGCTGAAGCTGCAACTCCAGTACTTTGGCCACCTCATGTGAAGAGTTGACTCATTGGAAAAGACTCTGATGCTGGGAGGTATTGGGGGCAGGAGGAGAAGGGGATGACAGAGGATGAGATGGCTGGATGGCATCACTGACTCGATGGACTTGAGTCTGAGTGAACTCTGCGAGTGGGATGGACAGGGAGGCCTGGCGTGCTGCGATTCATGGGGTCGCAGAGGCGGACACGACTGAGCGACTGAACTGACTGAGAAGGGATACAGTGCCCTCTAGTGGCTTTTTATTTTATTGTACAAATCCCCATTCACATTTTTGCAGAAAAGAACGGAGATGATGCAAGGTAAGGCAGAGGAACCAGAGATCAAATTGCCAACATCCACTGGATCATACAAAAAGCAAGAGATTTCCAGAAAAACATCTACTTTTGCTTTATTGACTACGCCAAAGTCTTTGACTGTGTGGATCACAACAAACTGGAAAATTCTTCAAGAGATGGTAATACCAGACCACCTGACCTGCCTCTTGAGAAATCTGTATGCAGGTCAAGAGGTAACAGTTAGAACTGGACATGTAACAGCACACTGGTTCCAAATCAAGACAGGAGTACATCAAGGCTGTATATTGTCTCCCTGCTTATTTAACTTATATGCAGAGTACATCATGCGAAATGCCAGGCTGGATGAAGCACAGGCTGGAATCAGGATTGCTGGGAGAAATATCATTAACCTCAGATATGCAGATGACACCACCCTTATGGCAGAAAGCGAAGGAAAACTAAAGAGCCTCTTGATGAAAGCGAAAGGAGAGTGAAAAAGTTGGCTTAAAACTCAACATTCCAAATACTGAGATCACAGCATCTGGTCCCATCACTTCATGGCAAATAGATGGGGAAACAGTGGAAACAGTAATAGGCTTTATTTTGGGGGGCTCCAAAATCAGTGCATATGGTGATTGCAGCCATGAAATTAAAGACTCTTGCTCCTTGGAAGAAAAGCTGTGACAAACCTAGACAGCATTTTAAAAAGCAGAGATACTACTTTACCAACAAAGGTCTGTATAGTCAAAGGTATGGTTTGTCCAGTAGTCATGTATGGATGTGAGATTTAGACCATAAAGAAAGCTGAGTGCTGAAGAATTGATGCTTTTGAACTGTGGTGTTGGAGAAGATTCTTGAGAGCCCCTTGGACTGCAAGGAGATCAAACCAGTCAATCCTAAAGGAAGTCAGTCCTGAATATTCATTGGAAGGACTGATGATGAAGCTTAAGCTCCAGTACTTTGGCCATCTGATTCAAAGAACTGACTCATTGGAAAAGACCCTGATGCTGGGAAAGATTGAAGGCGGGAGGAGAAGGGGATGACAGAGGATAAGAGGGTTGGATGGCATCACCGACATGATGGACATGAGTTTGAGTAAGCTCTGGGAGTTGATGATGGACAGAGAGGCCTGACATGCTGCAGTCCATGGGGTCACAAACAATCGGACATGACTGAGCAAGTAAACTGAACTGAACTGAAGCTGCCTTAGAAACGTCCCTTATAGTTATTTTCAAACTCAGAAAGATTTCAAGAAATTTTTTTTCTGCTTTATTTATTTTTTAATCGAAAGATAATTGCTTTACAGAATGTTTTTGTTTTCTGTTAGACATCAACAAGAATCTGCCATAGGTACACCTGTGTCCCCTCCCTCTCAAACCTCCCTCCCATCTCCCTCCCCATCCCACCCTTCTAGATTGTCACAGAGCCCCATTTTGATTCCCTGTGTCATACAGCAAATTCCCATTGGCTACCTATTTTATATATGGTAATGTAAGTTTCCATGTTACTCTCTCCATCACATCTCACCCTCTCCCTTCTCCGCTCCTCCTGTGTCCATAGGTCTCAAGCAAGTTTTGTTTTTTTTTAATATATAATTTCATTTGTATTTTATTTTTGGCTTGCTGGGTCTTCGTTGCTGCACAGGCTTTTCTTCAGTTGCAGTGAGCATGAGCTGCTCTCTAGTTGCAGTGTGCAGGCTTCGCACCGCAGCGGCTTCTCTTGGTGTGGAGCACAGGCTCTAGGCCTGTGGGCTTTAGCAGTTGCGGCTCCCGGGCTCCTAGAGCACAGGCTCAATAGCTGTGGAGCATGGGCTTAGTTGCTCTGAGGCATGTGGGATCTTCTTGGACCAGGGATCCAACTCGTGTAGCCATCAGGGAAGCCCTCAAGCAAGGTTTTTGGTTTTTGGTTTTTTTTGGTTGCACTGCGTCTTTGTTGCTGCACACAGGCTAGTTGCAATGAGCAGAGGCTGCTCTCTAGTTGCAGTGCGCAGGCTTCTCACTGCAGCGGCTTCTCTTGGTGTGGAGCAGCTACGGTGTGTGGGCTCAGAAGTTGCAGCGCTCAGGCTTAATTGCCCTGAGGCCTGTGGGATCTTCCCAAACCAGGGATCGAACCCGTGTCCCCTGCATTGGCAGGTAGATTCTTAACCACTGGACCATCAGGGAAGTCCAAGCAAGTTTTAACTTGAGAAATTAGGGGCTAGGATGAGAAATACCATTAAAGGAAAGGGGTAGAGGATTTAAGTGCAAAATCAGAAATGGTGGCTCAAATGGTAAAGAATCTGACTGCAATGCAGATTCTATCCCTGGGAAGATCCCCTGGAGAAGAGAATGGCCACCCATTCCAATATTCTTGTCTGGAGAATTCCATGGACAGAGGAGCCTGGCAGGTTACAGTCCGTGGGGTCGCAAAGAGTCAGACACGACTGAGTAACTAATACCTAATGGTGAATACATTGCTCAAATATTTTATCTGGAAAATACAGAAAATAAATTTGTGTTGTGTTTTCACTGACAAACTCAGTGAAATAAAAAAGGTTCATTTATTGTTTTATTGACATATAATCCTTATAACATAAAATCCATCATTTTAAAGAATACATTTAAGTGATTTTTAGTGTATTCACCACGTTGTGCAATCATTACCACTATCTAATTGCAGAATATTTTCATCTCTCCCCACATCCCCCAACCCCCAAACAAATTAGCAGTTAATTCCAATTCCCCCCTTCTCTGGGTTTCCAAGGTGACTCAGTGGTAAAGAATCCACCTGCCAATGCAGGAGATGCAGGCAAGAGAGGCAGATTCAATCCCTGGGTTGGGAAGATCTCCTGGAGGAGGAAATGGCAACCCACTCCAGTATTCTTGCTTGGAAAAACCCCATGGACAGAGGAGCCTAGTGGGCTACAGTCCATGGGATCGCAAAGAGTTGGACACGACTGAGCAGCTGAGCACACACTCACCCTTTCTCCCATCCCTTGGCAACTGCTAATGTACTTTCTGTCTATGTATTTGTCTGTTGTAGATATTCGATATAAGTGGAATCATACAGTATGTGAACTTTTGTGTCTGGCTTCTTTCACTCAGCATGTTCAGTTTTCACCCATGTTATGCATGTATCAATGTTTAATTTCTTTTTATAGCAAAATACTATTCTGTTGTGTAGATATATCACATTGTAATTATTTGTTTATCAGTCCATTGGTATTTGCGTTGTTTACACATTTTGACTATTATGTATCGACTTAAAAAATATTCACATCCAAAAAGCTGAGAGTTGCGTTTTATTTACTGGAAATGTTTTGAACTTTAAGCCTGGGAGACAGGATCTCAAGTAACCCTGAGAGAACTGCTTCCTGGAGGTGGACGGAGGAACCAGGTTATATAGAAGTTTTGCAACAAAAGACAGGTAGTCTGACTGTCAGAGGTTTTTTTATAAATAGAGAAAACCAAATATCCCACGTTAAAAAATTTAGCACTTTTCTGTGTAGGGAAAGATGCAAGAATCTGGGCTCACTGAAACCTTTCCTTTGGTAGGCACCTCGGCCATCTGGGGCCAGCTTCCTGTTTTCACAGACTGAGCTTCCTTTCCTCAGGGCAGATTTGTTTCCTCTCTTTTATTTTTTATTTGTGGTAAAATACACAAAACATAAAATGTACCGTCATAACTGTTTAAGATACATAGTTCATTAATGTTAAGTATATTCGCATTGTGGTGCAGCCAGTTTCCAGAACTCAAGCTTGCAAAACTGAAATGATGCCTGTTAAGCAACCCCCACTCTCCTCTCCCCTCGACCACCAATCTACTTTTCTGTCTCTATGAATTTGATGATTCTAGGTTATCTCATATTAATGGGATTATGTAGTATTCGTCTTTTTGTGATTGACTTATTTCACTTAGCATAAGGTCCTCAAAGTTCATCTGTGTTGTAGCATGTGTCAACATTTCCTTTCTTTTTAAGGTTGAATCATATTCCATCGTAGGACTTCCCTAGTGGTCCAGTGGTTAAGACTCCACGCTTCCACTGCAGGGGATACAGGTTCCATCCCTAGTCAATCCACAGCTGCACAGTGTGGCAAAATAATAATAATAACAACAAAATAATAGTATTCCGCTGTGTATATATACCACATTTTATTTATTCATTTCCTTGTCGATGAACTCTTGGGTTGCCTCTACCATTTGGCTTTATGAATAACACTACTATGACTGATGCTGGGAGGGATTGGGGGCAGGAGGAGAAGGGGACGACAGAGGATGCGATGGCTGGATGGCATCACTGACTCGATGGACGTGAGTCTCAGTGAACTTCGGGAGTTGGTGATGGACAGGGAGGCCTGGCGTGCTGCGATTCATGGGGTCGCAAAGAGTCGGACACGACTGAGCGCCTGAACTGAACTGAACTATGAACATGGGTGTACAAAGATTTCTTCAAGACGCTCTTTTCCATTCTTTAAATGTATGGTTAGAAATGGAGTAGCTGCATCATATATAAATCTGTTTTTAATTGCTTGAGAAACTGCCACGCTGTTTTCCATAGCGGCTGTACTATTTTACATTCCCATCAACAGTGCACAGGGGCTCCAATTTTTCCATGTATTCTAACATTTGTTTTATTTATGTATGTACTTTGGCTGTGCTGAGTCTTCATTGCAGCGCTCCGGTTTTCTCTAGTTGTGGCACACAGGAGCTTCTCTTCATGGAGCGTGGGCTCCAGAGCACATATGCTCAGTAGGTGCAGTGTGCGGTCTCTCTAGTTGTGGCTCACGGGCTGTAGAGCGCACAGTCTCAGTAGGTGCAGTGTGCGGTCTCTCTAGTTGTGGCTCACGGGCTGTAGAGCGCACAGTCTCAGTAGGTGCAGTGTGCGGTCTCTCTAGTTGTGGCTCACGGGCTGTAGAGCGCACAGTCTCAGTAGGTGCAGTGTGCGGTCTCTCTAGTTGTGGCTCACGGGCTGTAGAGCGCACAGTCTCAGTAGGTGCAGTGTGCGGTCTCTCTAGTTGTGGCTCACGGGCTGTAGAGCGCACAGTCTCAGTAGGTGCAGTGTGCGGTCTCTGTGGTTGTGGCACTCGGGCTGTAGAGCGCACAGGCTCAGTAGGTGCAGTGTGCCGTCTCTCTAGTTGTGGCACACGGGCTGTAGAGCACACAGGCTCAGTAGGTGCGGTGTGCGATCTCTAGTTGTGGCTCACGGGCTGTAGAGCGCACGGGCTCTCTGGGGTGTGTGGGCTCAGTTGCCCTGTGGCATGTGGGATTCTAGTTTCTCAACCAGGGATCAAACACGTGTCCTCTGCATTCAAAGGCAGATTCTCAACCACTGGACCATCAGGGACGTCCCCTCAAACGCTTGCTCTTTTCTGTTCTGTTTTCTTTTTTATAATAACCATTCAGTTGGTGTGAGTTAGTATCTCTCTGTGGTTACGATTTCCATTTCTCTAATGACTAATTATATTGAACATCTTTTATGTGTTTGTTATCTATTTATTATATGTATCCTTGGAGAAATGCATTATGAATCCTTTGCCCATTTTTGAACTGGATTGTCTTTTTGTTGTTGACTTGGATGAATTCTTTATATATTCTGGATGCAAATTCTTTTTATCAAGATACATGATTTGCAAAAGGATTTATTTTAAATTTGTCTTCTATTGAGGTATACTTTACATAAAGTGAAATATACAGATCTTAAGGGAGCAGCTGAATGAAGTTTGACAAATTCATACATCCCTGTAACTCTCATCCAGGGCAAGTTAAAGGACATTTTTGTCACGCCAGATAATTCCCCTGGGACACTTTCTGGTCAGGACCCCCATTCCTCTCTACCCAATGCAATGACTTTCTTTATTTCTGTCAATAGTAATTAGTCTTGTATGTTTTTGAAATTTATAAAACAAGTTGTAGGGACTTCCAGGAATCCACATGCTGCAACTAAGACCCGGTGCAGCCAAATACATTTAAAAACAAAACACCCAATTGTGTAATATGGACTACTTGTGTCTGGCTTCTTTTACTCAGCGTTACATCTGTGAGATTCATCTGTTATTATTGCATGTATTCAGTTAATACTTTTTATTGCTGAGTTTTAAATTTTGATGTAGTCAAATTTATTTACTGTTTTCTTTTGTGGGGGAGGGCTATTGTTGTTTTTTACAGACAGTGCTTTTTGTGTCCTATATGAAAAATGTTTTCTGACCTCCTATTTCTCTACCCCCAAGTTACAAATATATTTTACTGTATCTTCTTCCGAAAGATTTATAATTTTAGTTTTCACATTTAGGCCTACGATGCATATCAAATTAATAATTTTTGTTTAACATGCAGTGATGTTGAGGGGTAGTTGGTGTTCATTTTTTTCTCCCACAGTTATCCAGTTGTTCCAGCACTGTTTATCGGGAAACTTTTTCTTCCTTCATTGAATTGCTTTGGTTGTTTTGTTAAAATTACTATAGGGTACGGTCTATTTTTGGACTCTCTGTTCTGTATTACTATTTGTTCATTCTATTGCCATGACTACCTTGTCTTTCAATATTATAGCTTTTTATTTAATAAGTCTTGAAATGAGGTGAAGTTTGCCCTAGAGCTTTGCCCTTCTTTTTCAATATTGTTTTAGTTATTCTGAGTCCTATCCACTTCCATGTATATTTCAAAATAAGTAGTTGATTTCAACCAAAAAAGCCCTCATGGGGTTTTTATTGGAATTGCCTTGAATCTATAAAAGATATGATGAGAATTGTCATCTTAACAGTATTAAGTCTTCTAATACATGAACATAGTATATCTCTTCATCTGTTTAGGTCATTTTTAGTCTTTCAGCAAATGTCTTGTTTTTAAATAGAAAATTTGTATTTAAATAGAAAATTTGCACAATTTCATTAAAATTATTCTAGATATTTTTGGTTATTTTAAAATAGCATTGTTTTATTTTAATTTTTGAGTTGTTCATTGCTAGTAGAAATAAAATTTATCTTGCATATTAAATTTGTATCCTGTAACTTTCCCAAATTCACTTATATTTCATCATTAAGTTTGATGTCAGTTATAAGATTTCATATACAACCTTATTAGATAAATGAATTTCCTTTCAACTTTTAGTTTATTAAGAGTTTTAATCATGAACAGGTGTTAAATTTTATGAAATGCATTCTGGATGTTTACTGAGATAATTACATGCTTTTTCTCCTTGGTAAATCACCCTATTTCTTTTTTTAAAATGTCTTTTATTATGGAAAGTTTCAAATGCATATGAAGCGAATAGAGTAAACTCCTAGGCCGCCATACCTAGCTTTCCTATCATGTGTACCTTCATTAACCTCCACACTTAAACACCCTTTCAGGTGCTCTCCCTTGGATTTCCTCCGTCTGTCACTTTCTGATTCTTTTCATTCCCCATTTTCTCCCTCTTTCACTCTCCCTCCCACCTTGTCTTTCTCCTTCTGCCTCTTTCCTTCCTTTCTCCTCCCCTCCCATCTTTATCTTCCTCTTCTCCTCCCCTTCTCTCTTTCTCACATCCTCCTCATCTTCCTCTTCTTCTGGTAAAGTTGACAAACTCCTCATTGTTATTTAATTAAGATACATGAACTCACATAAAACTCTTTTCTTGTATTCCCTTTCATAGACTTCAAATCAGCAGTTTTCTATATGCAACGTAATCTATTAGAATCCTACCAGAATTTTATCAAGCACTGAAATATTATACATTAGTCATGATTATCCATCCCATCAGTGTAGTCTAAAATACGTAAGTGCATTAACTGGAACTTAGTTAATTGCACAGCCTTCTTTCTTTCCTAAGACATGTTAGAGCCTTGTATCATTTTTCTATTTTGGTAAATAATCTGAAAATGAATTGCATATGGCTGTGCTTAAAAAGTTGTGATATATTGTGGAAAATAGGAGCTACACAGAACCAAAAGACGACCTTTAAGTGTTATGTTTTTTGACTTGGGGCCCATGCAAGTTAAGTGAAAAATTTGAAGTTTATATGAGGTTTTTTTGTTGTTTTTGTTGCAGGTTTTACTCTGAAGAGGATAGAATGAAAAACGAGATCAGAAATCAGCTTGTTATGAAGCACATGAGAAAAAAAGCAAAAATAAGGTAATTTGGATGTTGTATGAGAGAATATCTTCAGGCCTATGCTTATTTTTCAAAATTAAAAAAATTTTAATAGCAAAATATAGCTGGAAGAAACAGGATAATAAGCGATAATAAATTAATTCCCATCTTACTTTAAGAGGAATAACTTACTAATAGAAGTCATGTAGAATAGCCAACGAAATTAAATGTGTGAAATCAAATGAAGTGAAGCTTAATATTTTCATTATCTGGGTACTCTTAGTGTTTATCTCATCAAAAGTGTTGATCTGAAGGTACTGTCACGTATTAGTAAGAAATTGGAAAATCATCTTTTATCAGGTAGCTTCATTTTTTATATGAAAGATCTAAAAATAGTTCTAAACATACTTGTGCTATTCCAGCCCTTAACATTGTGTGCAAAAACTTGGAGAAGTTAAATTTTGTTTTTCTGGGAGAAGATTGCATTAGCTTATCACCAAATTCCTCCAAACATTTATTTGCAGGTGCTGGTAATACACACCATTTCAAACAATATTTCCACAACAATCATTGATCACATAAACATGTACTCCCATAGCCAGATTCCAGATCCAATAAAAGCATTTGCATTTATCCTTCTTTCTCCTCTACCCCCAAATGGGAAATAAACAACACTTCAAACTAGGGAGCTACGGGAGACAAGGTGGAGCTGGGCTGAGGGCAGGAGCTGCTGGGCACAGTGATCGAATTTCTTATCCTTCCCTCCCTTTCTCCCCTATCCATTTTAAATTGAGGTAATACAGGTAGAATTATACATATAGATCTTATGCGATCAGTTTAATGAGTGTTGACAATCTTATATTCCTTTCTAACCACCATATGAAGAAAAGGTGAGGGACATTCTGGCACCCCAGCAGGTTTCTTCATGCCCTTTCCAGTCTGTTCTCTCTCTTTCCAAGGAAACACGTTCCTGATTTCTCTCTCCACAGACTTGCTGAGGCTGGTCCTGGGCCTCGTATATATGGAGTCATACAGTAATGCACTATTTCATGCCTGGCTTCTTTCACTCAGCATGTTTCTAAGGTTTATCCACGCCGTTGCTGAGTTCAGTAGTATGTTGCTTTTAGTTGCTGAGTAGTATTTCATTATATAAATACATTAATACCACATTTTTTGAACATTTATTTTTTTAACAGTTTTAGGTTTACAATAAAACTGAGAGGAAGGTAAATAGATTTTCCATATACACATGCATAGCCTTCCCCACTGTCAACATTACTCACCAAAACACTATATTTTACCAAAAATGACCCTACCTTGATGTGTCATAATCTCCCAAAGTTGATAGTTTACCTAAGGGTTTATTCCTGGTGTTGTATGTTCTACAGTTTTCAACAAATATATCCATGTATCCACCTTTATATAATATCATACACAATGTTTTCACTGCCCTAAAAATCCTTTGTCTTCTGTCTTTTCATTTCTCCAACACCCCCCAACCCTTTCATATTCCTGACAACCATTGGTCTTTTCACTGTCTTTTTAGTTTTCTTTTCCATGATGTCATATAGTTGGAATCATATAGTATGTAGCCTTATCAGATTGGCTTCTTTTAGTAATATGCGTTTAAGATTCTCCCATGTCTTTTCCAGAGAAGGCAATGGCACCCCACTCCAGTACTCTTGCCTGGAAAATCCCATGGACTGAGGAGCCTGGTGGGCTGCAGTCCATGGGGTCGCTAAGAGTCAGACACAACTGAGCGACTTCACTTTCACTTTTCACTTTGATGCATTGGAGAAGGAAATGGCAACCCACTCCAGTGTTCTTGCCTGGAGAATCCCAGGGACAGGGGAGCTGCCATCTATGGCTTGATAGTTCATTTCATATTAATGCTGAATATTATCTCATTTTCTGGTTTATGTTTATGTATCTGTTCATCTACTGTAGAGTACCTTGGTTGCTTCCAAGTTTTAGCAATTATGAATAAAGCTGCTCTGAACCTCTTTGGGCAGGTTTTTAAGTGGATATAAGTTTTCAACTCTTTTGGATAAATACCAAGGAGCACAATTGCTTGATTGTTTGCCAAGAGTATATTTAGTTTTGTAAGGAACCACCAAACTGTCTCGTCTTCCAAAGTGGCTGTAGCATTTTGCATTCCCACCAGTGATGAATAACAGTTCCTGTTGCTCCACATTCTCCCCAGCATTTGGGGTTGTCATGTTCTAGATTTTGACCTAATTAGGTGTGTGGTAATATCTTACTACTGTTTTAATTTGCATTTCCCTGATGATATATGATGTGGAACATCTTTTCATGTGCTTACTTGCCATTTGTATGTTATCTTTGGCCCATTTTAAAATTCAGATTTTCTTATTATTCAGTTTTCAAAGTTCTTTGTGTATCTTAGATAATAGTCCTTTGTTAGCTGTGTCTTTTGCAAATGTTTTCTCCCAGTCTGTGGCTTCTTTTCTGATTCTCTTTATAACTTTGTTTCACAAAGCCAAGTTTTTAATTTTCATGAAATAAAGTTTATCAATTATTTCCTTCATGTTTTACACCACATTTTTAAAAAGTACTTGTTGATTTAATTATTTAGCTGCTCTGTGTCTCCACTGCTGCGTGTGGGCGCTTTCTAGTTGCAGTGAACGTGGGCACTCTAGGGGTGGTGCCCGGCTCCTCACTGCCCTGGCTTCTCTGTGGCAGAGCGCGAGCTCTAGGTGCGTGGGTTTTAGTAGTTGCGGTTTGAGGGCTCTAGACCGCAGGCTCATTAGTTGTGGTGCTTGGGTTTAGTTTCCCCACGGCATCCCAAAGCAGGGATTGAACCCATGTTCCGTGCATTTAGCAGATTCTTAACCACTGAACCTCCCGAGAAGTCCTGCACCACCACTTTTTAAACCCATCCTTCTGTGTGGTGGCTCAGAGGTTAAAGCGTCTGCCTGCAACGCAGGAGATCCAGGTTCGATCCCTGGGTTGGGAAGCTCCCCTGGAGAAGGAAATGGCAACCCATTCCAGTATTCTTGCCTGGAGAATCCCATGGAGCGAGGAGCCTAGTAGGCTATCGTCCATGGGGTCGCAAAGAGTTGGACACAACTGAGCAACTTCACTTTCATTTTCTGTGTGTGTGCTTTTAGTTCCTTTCTCATTTGAGACCTCTGTAACAAACACTGCTGTGACTGTTTGTGTAGTTCTCTTTGGTAGATACCTAAAAGTATAATTATTAAGTCATAGGGTAAAGGTATGTTTGAGTTCATTGGAAACTACTAAGTCCTCCAAAGGGGTTGTACTGGTTTACCAGCAATGTATGATGGGTCAACTTGTTTCATATTCTTGCTAACATTTAACATTGTTAGAGGTTTTTTTTTTTTTTTTTTTTTTTTTTTTTTTTGACTGTGGCCATTCTGATGTGTAGGAAATGGTGCCTAATTGTGGCATTTTAAATTATATTTTCTTGGTGACTCATGAGGTTTAGTACCTTTTTGTGTGCTTGACATCATATGTATTCTTCTTTTAAACTGAAATATACTTGATGTACTGTATTATGTTAGTTTCAAGTATAGTGATTCAATATTTTTATAAGTTATACTCCATTTAAGGTTATTATAAAATATTGGCTATGTTCCCTGTGCTATACAGTATATCCTTGTAGATTATTTATTTTGTACATGGTAGCTGTACCTCTTAATTTCTTACTCCTATCACTACCCTACCCCCTTCTCTCTCCCCAGTGGTAAGCAATAGTTGATCTCTGTATCTGTGACTCTGTTTCTCCTTTATTGTATTTATTCATTTGTTTTATTTTTTAGATTTCTCATGTAAATGATAACATCCAATATTTGTCTTTGTCTGCCTGACTTATTTCACTTAGTGTAATATCCTCTATATCCATCCATGTTGCCTCAAATGGCAAGATTTCATTTTTTTGTTCGGCTGAGTAATATTCTATTGTATGTATACACACACACACGTATATATGTTGTTGTTTAGTCACTAAGTCATGTCTGATTCTTTTGCCAACCCATAGACTAGCCCACCAGGCTCCTCTGTCTGTGGGATTTCTCAGGCAAGAATACTGAATTGGGTTGCCGTTTCCTCCTTCAGAGGATCTTTTGACCCAAGGATCAGACCCATGTCTCCTGCATTTGCAGGTGGATTCTTTACCACTGAGCCACTAGGGAAGCCCACTGTATGTGTATGTGTATGCTGTATCTTCTTGTTAATTCATCTGTTGATGGACACTTTAGTTATTCTATATCTTGGCTATAAATAGTGCTGCAGTGAATATCAGTGACTTCCCAGGTGGCTCAGTAAAGAAATGGTAAAGAATGGTAAAGAATCCATCTGCCAATGCAGGAGATCCAGGAGACTCAGGTTTGATCCTTGAGTCGGGAAGATTCCCTGGAGAAGGGCATGGCAACCCACTCCATTATTCTTGCCTGGGGAATCTCATGGGTGGAGGAGCCTGGTGGGCTATAGTCTATGGGGTCCCAAAGAGACAGACATGACCAAGTGAGCGCACATGCATGAATATCAGTGTGCTTGTGTCTTTCAAAGGAAATTACAAGTATTCATAAGTTTCCCTCTTAATAGTTCAACATACTCATCACTAACTGCATGCATACGTGCTCAATCGCTCAGTCATGTCCAACTCTTTGCAACCCCATAGACTATAGCCCACCAGGCTCCTCTATCCATGGGATTTCACAGGCAAGAATACTGGAGTGCTTTGCCATTTTCTTCTCCAGGGGATCTTCCTGACCCAAGGATCGAATCCTTGTCTCCTACATTGGCAGATGGTTTCTTTACCACTAAGCCACCTGGGAATCCCATATCACTATATTTCAATATTTGTTGATAATGTTTTTTCTTTTCAGGAAAATTTAAGTGAATACGTTTTATAGTTGTAATTGGTAATATAAACTTATTATGGTCAGTGACTTTACCAGAGTGAACTTTTGATCATTATAAGAGAAAATTTTGTAACTGGAATATTATACAATAATTTCTTCCTCCATTTTATTTTGTTTGGACAGTACTGAAATGATTGATCAAAATAAGTACTCACAGATATAGCATATTTTTTAAATATCTCATGTAATTTTAGGAAATTAAATCCAAATTTTGTAATTTAGGTCACTCTTCAGTGACATTAATTCTAAAGCTAGAAGGAAATATATTAAACATTTTTCTTTTCAGGTTGGAATCAAATTGTATCTAATAAGAGTTCAGATTTTTTTTTTCATATATTTAATAGTTGGGCATAACTAATCTCAACTAATAAAAAATAATAGAAGTGTCTGTAAGTGTTCACTGATTATTATACAACTGATCATTGCAATGTGGTGAAAATTTGTTCCAAAAAAATGAACCTTATACATTTGTTGTTTTTTTTGTGTGGATGTCCTGTGTTATCTGCTCATGTGTAATATCTTACAATCTGGATTTTTGAGAAGGAGCTACCATCTACCTAGTCAACCACATATTCAGTTCAGTTCAGTTGTTCAGTCGTGTCCAACTCTTTGCGACCCCATGAATCGCAGCACTCCAGGCCTCCCTGTCCATCACCAACTCCGGAGTTCACTCATACTCACGTCCATCGAGTCAGTGATGCCATCCAGCCATGCAAAAAAGCTAAATGGCTGTCTGGGGAGGCTTTACAAATAGCTGTGAAAAGAAGAGAAGCGAAAAGAAAAGGAGAAAAGGAAAGATATAAGCATCTGAATGCAGAGTTCCAAAGAATAGCAAGAAGAGATAAGAAAGCCTTCCTCAGCAATCAATGCAAAGAAATAGAGGAAAACAACACAATGGGAAAGACTAGAGATCTCTTCAAGAAAGTTAGACATACCAAGGGAACATTTCATGCAAAGATGGGCTCGATAAAGGACAGAAATGGTATGGACCTAACAGAAGCAGAAGATATTAAGAAGAGATGGCAAGAATACACAGAAGAACCATACAAAAAAGATCTTCACGACCCAGATAATCACAAT
>NW_011495072.1:7758135-7763421 GCF_000754665.1 Bison bison bison | reverse complement strand
GGAATGTGAAGTCAAGTGGGCCTTAGAAAGCATCACTATGAACAAAGCTAGTGGAGGTGATGGAATTCCAGTTGAGCTATTTCAAATCCTGAAAGATGATGCTGTGAAAGTGCTGCACTCAATATGCCAGCAAATTTGGAAAACTCAGCAGTGGCTACAGGACTGGAAAAGGTCCGTTTTCATTCCAATCCCAAAGAAAGGCAACCACATATTAAGAAGTTTATATTAAGTATACAGCAATTCATAAGAACTCTTCAGAAAGCTGAGTTTCTGCCAAGGGAGGACCCTAGAATGCCACACTTAAAAATCAAAGGAGGTCCCTGGCAGTCAGATTCAGCTGATATAACAGATTAGTCTTTTTCATCCCTGCCTGGGAACACTCTGCTCAATACTATCTGCTGTGGTGCAGGAAGCTTTGCGCATAAAGAGGGCGCCACCAGCCTGAGGACTGTCAGAGGCAGGGGAGCTATTGCTAGGGTAGCTGACTTTTTTTTTTTGCTTCAGGGCACTAGGCTAGTTGGAATGCCTTGGAGAGTACAGCTGGAAAAAGTCACAAAACCTATGCAAGGCATCCCAAATAACCACTCTTAAATCAAGGTAGAGGGTTGCCTCTTGAAGAGGTTTAGGACCTTCAGTCCAGGAGTGATTGGCACTTCATTTGATTTTACATGGAGAGGAAGAAAAGAGTTTTTAGGATATTTGAAAACTGCCCCAATGACCTGGTTTCATTGGAATGGGCCCTTTCTCTTCTGAGGCAGTCACGCTGCAGTTGTGGTATGGCAAGAAGAAAAGTATTTTGGGAATAGGGAGTATGTTAGCTTGGAACATAAAACTCACAAGACCTTGAACAAGTCATGTAACCTCAGTTTCCTCATCAGTAAATGGATTCTGTGGCAGGACTGCATAAAATAATCTGTGTGGAAGTACCCAACACTAATTCTTAGCATATATTGCTAAATCTGAATAGTCTCCTAAGTAAAATAGATATTCCTTAACACACCAATAGATGCTCTGAGAGAAGGAGGAAAGAAAGGGGGGGGACTTTTGGGGGCCTTCCATGGTGGTCCAGTGGCTGAGACTCTGTGCTTCTAATGCAGGGGGCCCAGGTTCCATCCCTGGTCAGGGAACTAGATCCCACATGCTGCAGTGAAGATCAAAGATCCCACATACCCCAACTAAGACCTGGCATGGCCAAAAATAAAATACTTTTTAAAAGGAAATTTTTAATCGAACTATTACAAAATAAATTAGGTGGTTCGTGTAATTGTAGCTATTATCATTTCACCTTTTAGAATTGAAAGGGATATGAAATATCAGCTGAGATAATGCTGAGGTAAATACATGTAACTTTTGCGTCTTGTGTACTTCTGATGAGGGCTTCCCTTGTGGCTCAGCTGGTAAAGAATCTGCCTGCAATGAGGGAGATCGGGTTCGATCCCTGGCTTGGGAAGATCCCCTGGAGAAGGGAAAGGCTACCTACTCCAGTATTCTGGCCTGGAGAATTCCATGGACTATACAGTCCATGGGGTCACAAAGAGTCAGACACGACTAAGTGACACTTTCACTTTCATTTCTGGTGAGGCCAAGTCACAAGTTGGCCTTAAACATATACAATAGACACCTTTTATTCTTGTCCGACTAACATCCATTCCTCCTTTTTATGTTTATAGCATCTGGTTTTCCTCTGTCATGCTCAGTTCATCAGTCTTGGGGGAGAAGAGTCCACCCCAACTTCAGAAGTGGACTTGCCAACCAGGCTTTGCCAGTCAGAGCATTACATGTATGGCAGATCCCATTGATTGGTGAACCTAATTCCCATTCTCAATCCCCTTCTTCCCAGCCTAACTCAACTAGAGAGTCTGGAAGAGCAAAATACTTGGCTTCCACCTCCCTTGAAGGTAGGGGTAGCCTTGTGACCCACTTATGATCAGTGAGTCATAAGCAGAAGTCTGCCAGGTGGTTTTGGGATAACTTTTGCTTTCTCCAAAGAGGGACATTTTCTTCCCATAGCATCCTTTTTCCTGCCTAGAACCTGGATGTGGTTTTTTGGAACTGCAGCAGCCGTCTTGTGATTAAAAAAAAAAAGAACTAAAAAAAATGTTAATCCATTGAGTCATCAGCAGTGGCTCTCTACTCCACACATCTTTTAATATAAGGAAAGTGAACTTCATTTTGTTTTATCAAGTTTGCTGTTGTCTGCAGTTGAAGGCATCTCTAATTGATAGAATCTCTCCTTGGCTGTACTGATTGATTCAAGGATGGCCGTGTGACTCAAGTTAGAGCAATCAGAGCCAGTGAGACTCAGTTTTAGGACTCTCACTGAACTGTCAGAATAGAAGTTCTCTATCTGTAGTGTTAAAACTCTTTTTAACACTTTGTGACCCCATGGACTATAGCCTGTCAGGCTCCTCTGTCCATGGAATTCTCCAGGCAAGAACACTGGAGTGGGTTGCCATTCCCTTCTCCAGGGGATCTTCCTGACCCAAGAATTAACCCCAGATCTTCTGCATTGCAGACAGGTTCTTTACCATCTGAGCCACCAGGGAACCTGAAAGTAAAAAAAAAAAAGATATTAGCCAAGAATGTCTGGCAGCCAACTTGCCCCAACATGGAATCAGCAGGATGAGAATGAAGCCAGTAAAGAGGAAAATGCAGATGAGGTAGTGAATTATGATGGTATCTTTTGAATCCCTGATTCAGATTTGCCTAAACTCAGACTGCCTCTGGACTTTTTAAATACAGGATGCAATAAATCCCTCTTGGCTCAAACTTGTCTGAGATATGAGTTTTCTGTCACGTATGATAACCTGACTAATACTTCACAATGTATTACCTGTGCTGCTGCTAGTCCATATTTTCTCCTGCCTTCACTGCCGCAGGTAACTAAGAGCAGGGCTTAATATTGATCCCTTTTTAGTGAGTTCCTTCCTCCTTCAGTTTCTCTGCTGATGCTTTTGTGGGTCCACCCCTCCTGTCCATGTATAGGGACAGGCCTCTCCTCTTGGTGAGAAGAGAGGAAAGATCCACACATTTTAGCAGAGACTTTCCAGCACAGGGAAGAACCGTGTACATGTTTCTTCTCCAAAATTC
Source organism: Bison bison bison (assembly GCF_000754665.1). Classification (NCBI taxonomy): domain Eukaryota; kingdom Metazoa; phylum Chordata; class Mammalia; order Artiodactyla; family Bovidae; genus Bison; species Bison bison. The sequence continues at coordinate 7,760,331 of NW_011495072.1, read as the reverse complement.
ATGAAAAGGTTGTTCAGAGAGAAAAGGGAGACTAGAAGACATTGCTGGGAGGAAGGATAATTTGGTTTATTACAATTCAATTGTTTCAACTCCCCCCTCTGCTTACTATCATGATCATACAGTAAATACAGAAAGAGGGAATTCCCTGGCAGCCCAGTGGTTAGGATTCTGCGCTTCCACTGCCCAAAGTAGAGATCAGTGTGTTTCTCTAGTCTTCAAAATTATATCTGCTGGCAAGCATTCTTTGATAATCAAAACAAAATGATGGTTGAGTCAATTTGATAGCAACAAACCAGGTGTTCAAGGCCAAGGGATAGAATAGTCTGGTCCATTGTCAGGAGAGTCCTCACCACTGGACTACCAGGGAGCTGCTGCTGAGTGCTGTGTGTGAATGTGCCGCCTTCAGGCTCTCACGCCCACAGCTCCAACAAAACTGCCTGTGCTGATACGTACACACTGCCAAATTCAGTGGTCAGTTCTTGGTCTTTTTACCTCACCTGACTGACGGTATGTTACGCAGTTGTTTGGAGTTCAGGTAGTGAGGCTGTCAGGACTGTGGACTCTCAAGCCAGCAAAGGTTCAAAATTAGAGCTCCAACCACCACAAGCTCTGTAACCTGGATCAGTCAGTCAGTCACTTCAGTCACTCAGTCGTGTCCAACTCTTTTCGACCCCATGAATCGCAGCTCGCCAGGCCTGCCTGTCCATCACCAACTCCCGGAGTTCACCCAAACTCATGTCCATCGAGTCGGTGATGCCATCCAGCCATCTCATCCCTGTCTCCCCTTCTCCTCCTGCCCCCAATCCCTCCCTGTTTTCCAATGAGTCAGCTCTTCGCATGAGGTGGCCAAAGTATTGGAGTTTCAGCTTCAGCATCAGTCCTTCCAATGAACACCCAGGACCGATCTCCTTTAGGATGGACTGGTTGGATCTCCTTGCAGTCTAAGGGACTCTCAAGAGTCTTCTCCAACACCACAATTCAAAAGCATCAATTCTTCGGTGCTCAACTTTCTTCACAGTCCAACATTCACATCCACACATGACCACTGGAAAAACCATAGCCTTAACTAGACTGACCTTTCTTGGCAAAATAATGCCTCTGCTTTTGAATATGCTATCTAGGTTGGTCATAACTTTCCTTCCAAGGAGTAAGCGTCTTTTAATTTCATGGCTGCAGTCACCATCTACAGTGATTTTGGAGCCCCCAAAAAATAAAGTCAGCCACTGTTTGCACTGTTTCCTCATCTATTTGCCATGAAGTGATGGGACCAGATGCCAGGATCTTCGTTTTCAGAATGTTGAGCTTTAAGCCAACTTTTTCACTCTCCTCTTTCACTTTCATCAAGAGGCTCTTCAGTTCTTCTTCACTTTCTGCCATAAGGGTGGTGTCATCTGCATATCTGAGGTTATTGATATTTCTCTCGGCAATCTTGATTCCAGCTTGTGCTTCTTCCAGCCCAGCGTTTCTCATGATGTACTCTGCATATAAGTTAAATAAGCAGGGTGACAATATACAGCCTTGATGTACTTCTTTCCTGTCTGTTGAACCAGTCTGTTGTTCCATGTCCAGTTCTAACTGTTGCTTCCTGACCTGCATATAGGTTTCTCAAGAGGCAGGTAAGGTGGTCTGATATTCCCATCTCTTCAGAATTTTCCACAGTTTATTGTGATCCACACAGTCAAAGGCTTTGCGTAGTCAATAAAGCAGAAATAGATGTTTTTCTGGAACTCTCTTGCTTTTTCATCGAAAAATCCAGCGGGTGTTGGCAATTTGATCTCTGGTTCCTCTGCCTTTTCTAAAACCAGCTTAAACATCTGGAAGTTCACAGTTCATGTATTGCTGAAGCCTGGCTTGGAGAATTTTGAGCCTTACCTTACTAGCGTGTGAGATGAGTGCAGTTGTGCAGTAGTTTGAGCATTCTTTGGCATTGCCTTTCTTTGGGATTGCAATGAAAACTGACCTTTTCCAGTCCTGTGGCCACTGCTGAATTTTCCAAATTTGCTGGCATATAGAGTGCAGCACTTTCACAGCATTGTCTTTTAGGGTTTGAAATAGCTCAACTGGGATTCCATCACCTCCACTAGCTTTGTTTGTAGTGATGCTTTCTAAGACCCACTTGACTTCACATTCCAGGATGTCTGGCTCTTGGTGAGTGATCACACCATCGTGATTATCTGGGTCATGAAGATCTTTTTT
>NW_011495072.1:7756405-7758035 GCF_000754665.1 Bison bison bison | reverse complement strand
AGGATGTCTGGCTCTAGGTGAGTGATCACACCATCGTGATTATCTGGGTCATGAAGATCTTTTTTATACAGTTCTTCTGTGTATTCTTTCCACCTCTTCTTAATATCTTCTGCTTCTGTTAGGTCCATACCATTTCTGTCCTTTATGGAGCCCATCTTTGCATGAAATGTTCCCTTGGTATCTCTAACTTTCTTGAAGAGATCTCTAGTCTTTCCCATTTTGTTGTTTTCCTCTATTTGTTTGCATTGATCACTGAGGAAGGCTTTCTTATCTCTCCTTGCTATTCTTTGGAACTCTGCATTCAGATGCTTATATCTTTCCTTTTCTTCTTTGCTTTTCGCTTCTCTTCTTTTCACAGCTATTTGTAAGGCCTCCTCAGACAGCCATTTTTCTTTTTTGCATTTCTTTTTCTTGGGGATGGTCTTGATCCCTGTCTCCTGTACAATGTCATGAACCTCCATCCATAGTTCATCAGGCACTCTGTCTATCAGATCTAGTCCCTTAAATCTATTTCTCACTTCCACTGTATAATCATAAGGGATTTGATTTAGGTCATACCTGAATGGTCTAGTGGTTTTTCCCTACTTTCTTCAATTTAAATTTGAATTTGGCAATAACGAGTTCATGATATGAGCCACAGTCAGCTCCCGGTCTTGTTTTTGCTGACTGCATACAGCTTCTCCATCTTTGGCTGCAAAGAATATAAGCAATCTGATTTTGGTGTTGACCATCTGGTGATGTCCATGTGTAGAGTCTTCTCTTGTGTTGTTGGAAGATGGTATTTGCTATGACCAGTGCGTTCTCTTGGCAAAACTCTATTAGCCTTTGCCCTGCTTCATTCTGTATTCCAAGGCCAAATTTGCCTGTTACTCCAGGTTTTTCTTGACTTCCTACTTTTGCATTCCAGTCCCCTATAATGAAAAGGACATCTTTTTTGGGTGTTAGTTCTAAAAGGTCTTGTAAGTCATCATAGAACCATTCAACTTCAGCTTCTTCAGCGTTACTGGTCGGGGCATAGACTTGGATTACTGTGATATTGAATGGATTGCCTTGGAAACGAACAGAGATCATTCTGTTGTTTTTGAGATTGCATCCAAGTACTGCATTTTGGATTCTTTTGTTGACCATGATGGCCACTCCATTTCTCCTAAGGGATTCCTGCCCACAGTAGTAGATATAATGGTCATCTGAGTTAAATTCACCAATTCCAGTCCATTTTAGGTCACTGATTCCTAGAATGTCAATGTTCACTCTTGCCATTTACTGTTTGACCACTTCCAATTTGCCTTGATTCATGGACCTGACATTCCAGGTTCCTATGCAATATTGCTCTTTACAGCATCAGACCTTGCTTCCTTCACCAGTCACATCCACAACTGGGTATTGTTTTTGCTTTGGTTCCATCCCTTCATTCTTTCTGGAGTTATTTATCCACTGATCTCCAGTAGCATATTGGGCACCTACCGACCTGGGGAGTTCCTCTTTCAGTATCCTATCATTTCACCTTTTCGTACTATTCATGGGGTTCTCAAGGCAAGAATACTGAAGTGGTTTGCCATTCCCTTCTCCAGTGGACCACATTCTGTCAGACCTCTCCACCATGACCCGCCCGTCTTGGGTGGCCCCATGG
>NW_011495072.1:7755658-7756305 GCF_000754665.1 Bison bison bison | reverse complement strand
CCCCGTCCCTGGGATTCTCCAGGCAAGAACACTGGAGTGGGTTGCCATTTCCTTCTCCAATGCAGGAAAGTGAAAAGTGAAAGTGAAGTTGCTCAGTCGTGTCCGACTCTTAGCGACCCCATGGACTGTGGCCCACCAGGCTCCTCCGTCCGTGGGATTTTCCAGGCAAGAGTGCTGGAGTGGGGTGCCATTGCCTTCTCCGATTTATATGTTGATGACTCTCAAATTTATATGTTGATGACTCTCAAATTTTACATCAACAGTCTAATCTTCTCTGAACTCCAAATGATATCGTTAACTGCCTCCTTGGAAATTTAACAGACGTCTCAAATTTAACATACCTAAGATTGGGCTCTTTTTTTAAACTAATTTTTTGTTGAAGTCAAGGCTATGGTTTTTCCTGCGGTCACGTGTGGATGTGAGAGTTGGACTGTGAAGAAGGCTGAGCCCTGAAGAATTGATGCTTTTGAACTGTGGTGTTGGAGAAGACTCTTGAGAGTCCCTTGGACTGCAAGGAGATCCAACCAGTCCATTCTGAAGGACATCAGCCCTGGGATTTCTTTGGAAGGAATGATGCTAAAGCTGAAACTCCAGTACTTTGGCCACCTCATGCGAAGAGTTGACTCATAGGAAAAGACTCTGATGCT
>NW_011495072.1:7754072-7755558 GCF_000754665.1 Bison bison bison | reverse complement strand
TGTTTTTGCTTTGGTTCCATCCCTTCATTCTTTCTGGAGTTATTTATCCACTGATCTCCAGTAGCATATTGGGCACCTACCGACCTGGGGAGTTCCTCTTTCAGTATCCTATCATTTCACCTTTTCGTACTATTCATGGGGTTCTCAAGGCAAGAATACTGAAGTGGTTTGCCATTCCCTTCTCCAGTGGACCACATTCTGTCAGACCTCTCCACCATGACCCGCCCGTCTTGGGTGGCCCCATGGACATGGCTTAGTTTCCTTGAGTTAGACGAGGCTGAGGTCCTAATGTGATTAGATTGACTAGTTTTCTGTGAGTATGGTTTCAGTGTGTCTGCTCTCTGATGCCCTCTCGCAACACCTACTGTCTTACTTGGGTTTCTCTTACCTTGGACGTGGGGTATCTCCTCACGGCCACCCGTCCTGACCTTGAACGTGGAGTAGGTCCTCTAGGCCCTTCTGTACCCATGCAGCCGCCACTCCTTGGACATGGGGTTGCTTCTCTGTGCCTCAAAACGTGGGGGTGATAATAATATCATCTAATTCATAACGTTGTTGGTACAATTAAATTGTACCAAGAACAGTAGTGGAAGTAATAGTAGTAGTATACTTGCTTGACTTGGCTTCCAGAATCTCATATTCACTCATTTTTTCTGACTTCACTAGCTACTTCTCCTAAACTTTTCCTGCATCCTTCTTATTCCCCTGATCTTTCAGGGTACCTCGGAGCTCTGTCATTGTACCTCTTTAACTGCATCACTCTCTTGGTGAGCTGATCCAGCCTTATGATTTTAAATACTATCCATGGTGGACACTCTGATGGGCCATCAGATGCACCTTGAAGGAAGGACTTGTGCCCCAGCTGCTAAGGCTGTTGTCAGTGGACAGGCTTCATCTGTCAGCCCTCTCAGGGATTACCTCAGTTGACAGAACCTCCTCGCCTGAGGTCATGTTCTTCTGGAGATGGTCAACATTTGATAACTGGTTGAGGCAAGAGTATCAAGGGCTTACTATCTCAGCCTCACATAGTTCAACTCTGACAGCCCATTTCAGCTCCAGAGCTGCTCATGTAGTCATCTCGGGTTGTCAGGCCTGCATCATAGCTTACCTCCCTCCTGCCTTCCAGAGATGTTGATTCCAATGACATTCTCTATTCAACATTCTAAACACAGAAGTCTGCCTTAGAATCTGCTTCCCCCAAAATCCAATGGGCTGCTATTTATATGTTGCTCCTGCTACTGCTAAGTCGCTTCAGTCGTGTCCGACTCTGTGCGACCCCATAGATGGCAGCCCACCAGGCTCCCCCGTCCCTGGGATTCTCCAGGCAAGAACACTGGAGTGGGTTGCCATTTCCTTCTCCAATGCAGGAAAGTGAAAAGTGAAAGTGAAGTTGCTCAGTCGTGTCCGACTCTTAGCGACCCCATGGACTGTGGCCCACCAGGCTCCTCCGTCCGTGGGATTTTCCAGGCAAGAGTGCTGGAGTGGG
>NW_011495072.1:7739716-7753972 GCF_000754665.1 Bison bison bison | reverse complement strand
ACAGAGGATGAGATGGCTGGATGGCATCACTGACTCGATGGACGTGAGTCTGAGTGAACTCCTGGAGTTGGTGATGGACAGGGAGGCCTGGCGTGCTGCGATTCATGGGGTCACAAAGAGTCGGACACAACTGAGCGACTGATCTGATGTGATCTGATCTGATAGTTGGTTCACAATATTTCAGATGTACAGCAAAGTGATTTAATTATGTATATGTAGATATAGATATATGGAGAAGGCAATGGCACCCCACTCCAGTACTCTTGCCTGAAAAATCCCATGGACGGAGGAGCCTGGTAGGCTGCAGTCCATGGGGTCGCTAAGAGTTGGACACGACTGAGCGACTTCACTTCTACTTTTCACTTTCCTGCATTGGAGAAGGATACGGCAACCCACTCCAGTGTTCTTGCCTGGAGAATCCCAGGGACAGGGGAGCCTGGTGGGCTGCTGTTTATGGGGTCGCACAGAGTCGGCACGACTGAAGTGACTTAGCAGCAGATATAGATATAAGAATATATATTCCTTTTCAGATTCTTTTCCATTATAGGTTATTTCCATTATAGGATATCAAATGTATTTCCATCACTGCAGGCGGTGATTGCAGCCATGAAATTAAAAGACGCTTACTCCTTGGAAGGAAAGTTATGACCAACCTAGATAGCATATTAAAAAGCAGAGACATTACTTTGCCAACAAAGGTCCATCTAGTCAAGGCTATGGTTTTTCCAGTGGTCATGTGTGCATGTGAATGTTGGACTGCGAAGAAAGCTGAGCACCAAAGAACTGATGCTTTTGAATTGCGGTGTTGGAGAAGACTCTTGAGAGTCCCTTGGACTGCAAGGAGATCCAACCACTCCATCCTAAAGGAGATCGGACCTGGGTGTTCATTGGAATGACTGATGCTAAAGCTGAAACTCCAATACTTTGGCCACCTCATGTGAAGAGTTGACTCATTGGAAAAGACCCTGATGCTGGGAGGAATTGGGGGGCAGGAGGAGAAGGGGACAACAGAGGATGAGATGGCTGGATGGCATCACTGACTCGATGAGTTTGGGTAAACTCCGGGAGTTGATGGTGGACAGGGAGGCCTGGCGTGCTGCGATTCATGGAGTCACAAAGAGTCGGACACGGCTGAGTGACTGAACTGAACTGAACTGAATAGGTCCTTGTTTTTTATTTATATACAGTGTATATATGTTTATCCCAAATTCCTGATTTATCCCTTCCCCCCTCTTCCCCTTTGGTAACCATAAGTTTGTTTTCTATGTCTGTGAGTCTATTTCTGTTCTGTAATGAATTCCTTTGTATCATTATTATTTTTTTTTAGATTCAGAAGTGATACATATTTGTTATTCTCTCTCTGATTTCAGTTAGTAGGATAATCTCTAGGTCCATCCATGGTGCTGCCAATGGCATTGTCTTATTCTGTTTTCTGGCTGAGTAATATTTCATTGTGTGTGTGTGTGTGTGTGTACCGCATCTTCTTATCCATTTGTCTGTTGATAGACATTTAGGTTGTTTCCATGTCTTGGCTATTATAAATAGTGCTGCTGTGAACATTTGTACATGTACCTTTTTGAATTTAGAGTTTTCATCTTTTCTGGATATATGCCCAGCAGTGGGATTGTTGGATCATATGATAACTCTGGGTTGAGTTTTCCTAAGCAGTCTCTGTGCTGTTCTACACAGTGAGTGTACCAACTGACATTCCCACCAACAGGGTAGGTGGGTTCCTTTTCCTCCACACCCTCTCCAGCATTTATTATTTGTAGACTTTTTGATGATGGCCATTCTGACTGGTGTGAGGTTTTGATTTGCATTTCTGTGATAATTAGCAATGTTGAACATCTTCTCATGTGCCTGTTGGACATCTGTGTGTCTTCTTTGGAGAAGTGTCTATTTAGGTGTTTTGCTCATTGTTTGGATTTAAGTTGTAAAACTGCTCTTAACGTTCTCATTTCCAAAACTTTTCTTCTCCTCCCAGTAAATGACAATTCTTTCAGTTGTTCAGACCAAAAACTGGTAACAGTACTTGATTTCCTCTGTTTACTTCATACAGGTGTACCCTAATTCCTGCTATCAGTAAATCCTATCTGCTCTACTATCAAAATGTATTATAAACCACTTATCATTTCCATTGCTAACAGCTTAACCTACACCACAATTATCTCTGCTTTGGACTAATTTTATACTCTTCTAATTGAACTCCCTTCTTGTCTTTTCCTCTTCTACATTCTGTTTAATTTATCTTTTATTGTGTGTGTGTCAAAATACAGATTTTGTTGTTGATGAGTAGTTGATTTACAATATTGTATTAGTTTCAGGTGTACGGTATAATCATTCAATATTTTTGCAGATTATGTTCCATTATGGTGTTATTGTTTAGTTGCTAAGTTGTATCCAACTCTTTGTGGCCCCATGGACTGTAGCCCTGCAAGCTCATCTGTCCATGAAATTTTCCAAACAAGGGTACTGGAGTAGGTTGCCATTTCCTCCTCCAGGGGATCTTCTCTACCCAGGAATCGAACTTGCATCCCCTGCATTGGCAGGCAGATTCTTTATGGGTGAGCCACCAGGGAAGCACTATATTCCCTTGTAGGTTATTGCAAGGTAATGGGTATACTTCCCTGTGCTATACAATAAATCCTTGTTGCTTATTTATTTTATATATAGTAATTTGTATCTGTTAACCCCATACCCTAATTTGCCCCTCCCCACTTCCCTCTCCCCTTTGGTAAGCACAAGTTTGTTTTCTGTATCTGTAAGTCTGTTTTTCTATGTCTGTGTTTCTGATTTGTATATAAATTTAATTTGTATTTTTAGATTCCATATATAAGTGATATCACATACATTTGTTTTTTTATCTGACTTATTTCACTAAGCATAATATTCTCTAAGTCCGTCCATGTTGTGCAAATGGCAGTATTCATTATTTTTATGGCTGAGTAATATTCCACTGTGTATTTATATAATAATATTATATATACATATGTATATGTATATACACACCTGCTACTGCTAAGTCGCTTCAGTCGTGTCCGACTCTGTGCGACCCCATAGACAGCAGCCCACCAGGCTCCCCGTCCCTGGGATGCTCCAGGCAAGAACACTGGAGTGGGTTGCCATTTACTTCTCCAATGCAGGAAAGTGAAAAGTGAAAGTGAAGTTGCTCAGTCGTGTCCGACCCTCAGCGACCCCATGGACTGCAGCCTTCCAGGCTCTTCTGTCCATGGGATTTTCCAGGCAAGAGTACTGGAGTGGAGCATCTTCTTAATTCAGTTATTTGTGATGAGCACTTGGTTTGCTTCTGTGTCTTGGCTGTTGTAAATAGCAGTGCTAAACATTGGAGTGTGTATCTTTTCAGTTTACTGTTTTTATTTTTTCCAGATTATATACCATAGAGTGAAATTGCTGGATCATTTGGTAGTTCTGTTTTTAGCTTTTTTAAAAAAATCTTTTGGCCATGCATGTGGTGTGCGTGTTGGATCTTAGGTCCCCAACCAGGGATCAAATCCTTGGCCCCTACAGTAGAAGCATGGAGTCTTAACCACTGGACTGTCAGGGAAGTCCCTATTTTTAGCTTTTTGAGGAACCACCATACTGTTTTCCATAGTGGCTTTGCCAATTTATGTTCCCACCAACAGTGTACAGGGATTCCCTTTCCTCCAAATCCTCTTCAGCATTTGTTATTTGTAGAGTTTTTCATGGCAGTCATCCTGACAGGTGTGAGGTGATACCTCACTGTGGTTTTGAGTTGCATTTCTCTAATAATTAGCCATATCAAGTATATTTTAATATGCCTATTAGCCAGAATCTCTGTGTCTTCTTTGGAAAAATGTCTGTTCGGGTTTTCTGCCCAGTTTTTGATTGTATTATTTATTTCTTTGATATTGAGTTGTGTGTGCTTTTGTATAGTTTGGATATTAACCTCTTGTTGGCTGCATCATTTGCAAATATTTTCTCCTACTCAGTAGGTTGTCTTTTTATATTATTGATGGTTTTTTGCTGAGCAAAAACTTTTAAGTTTAATTGGGACCCATTTGTTTTTTGTTTTTGTTTTTTGTTTTTGCTTTTATTTCTTTTGCTTGGGAGACTAATCTGAAAAAATATTGCTATGGTTTATGTCAAAGAGTGTTACGCCTGTGTTCTCCTCTAGGAGTTTTATGGCCTTGTGTCTTACATGTAGATCTTTAAACCATTTTGAGTTTATTTTTTATGTGGTATGAGGGAATGTTCTAATTTCAGGGTTTCACTTGTAGCTGTCCAGTTTTCCCAGCACCACGGCTGAGCTGACTGTCTTTTCTCCACTTTGTGTCCTTGCCTCCTTTCGTCATAGACTATTTGACTCTAGATGCGGGAGCTTATTTTTGGGCTCTTTTCTGTTCCATTGATCTGTGTGTCCGTTTTTGTGCTAATACCATGCTGTTTTGCTACATTCTATTTTAGATCGAGTAACTAGAATGATAGTACTAGGTATAAATCACATCATGTCACTCTCCACCTCAACACCCTCCAGTGTGAAAAGAAAAATAAAATTGGTAAATATCTATCCAGACTTAATAGATAAATAAAATGTAGTGTGTGTGTACACACACACAGTGAAATATTATTCAGCCTTATAAAAGAATGAAATTCTGATACATGCCACATCTTGGCCAAACTTTAAAAACATTTTGCTAAGTGAAGTAAGTCAGTCACAAAAGCACAAATGATGTGTGATTATACCTATCTGAGTGGTATCTAGAATAGTAAAATTTTGTTTAGTTGCTAAGTTGTGTCCAGCTCTTTTATGACCACATGGACTGGGGGCCACCTGGCTTCTCTGTCCATGGGATTTATCAGGCAAGAATACTGGAGTACATTGCCATGTTCATCTCCAGGGGATCTTCCTGAGCCAGGGATTGAACCCGCATCTCCCGCTTGGCAGGTGGATTCTTCACTGTGGACTCACCAGGGAAGCCTATTTAGAAGGGAGGTCACACTTAGAAAGACATGAAGTATAATGTGGTTGCCAGGGCCTGGGGGTAGAAGGGAGTAGGAAGCTGTTGTTTAATAGGTATAGAGCTTCAGTCTTGCAAGATAGACAGTCTGGGAGATTGGTTTCCCAATGTGAATATACTTAACACTATTGAACTGTCCACTTAAAAATAATTCAATTCAATTCAGTTCAGTTCAGTCGCTCAGTCATGTCCAACTCGTGACCCCAAGAACCGCAGCATGCCAGGCCTCCCTGTCTATCACCAGCTCCCGGAGTTTACCCAAACTCGTGTCCATTGAGTCGGTGATGCCATCCAACCATCTCATCCTCTGTCGTCCCCTTTTCCTCCTGCCTTCAATCTTTCCCAGCATCAGGGTCTTTTCAAATGAGTCAGCTCTTTGCATCAGGTGGCCAAAATACTGGAGTTTCAGCTTCAGCATCAGTCTTTCCAATGGACACCCAGGACTAATCTTTAGGATGGACTGGTTGGATCTTCTTGCAGTCCAAGGGACTCTCAAGAGTCTTCTCCAACACCACAGTTCAAAAGCATCAATTCTTCGGCACTCAGCTTTCTTTATATTCCAACTCTCACATCCATACATGACTACTTTGGCAAAGTAATGTCTCTGCTTTTGAATATGCTATCTAGGTTGGTCATAACTTTCCTCCCAAGGAGTAAGCGTCTTTTAATTTCATGGCTGCAGTCACCATCTGCAGTGATTTTGGAGCCCCAAAAAATAAAGTCAGTCACTATTTCAACTGTTTCCCCATCTATTTCCCATGAAATGATGGGACAAGATGCCATGATCTTCGTTTTCTGAATGTTGAGCTTTAAGCCAACTTTTTCACTCTCCTCTTTCACTTTCATCGAGAGGCTCTTTAGTTCTTCACTTTCTGCCACAAGGGTGGTGTCATCTTCATATCTGAGGTTATTGATATTTCTCCCGGCAATCTTGATTCCAGCTTGTGCTTCATCCAGTTCAGCATTTCTCATGATGTACTCTGCATAGAAGTTAAATAAGCAGGGTGACAGTATACAGCCTTGATGTACTCCTGTCCTGATTTGGAACCAGTCTGTTGTTCCATGTCCAGTTCTAACTGTTTCTTCCTGACCCGCAAGAGGCAGGTCATTAAGATGATAAATTTAATGTTATGTGCATTTTACCACAGTTAGAAAAATATTTTAATTAAAAAAAGAGAAGAAGAAGTAGTGGAGCTAGGATTCAAATCCAGGTCACCTGATGACAGTGCATGCTCCTAACACTAGGCTACATTTGTCCTGCAGGTAATAAGACCCAGGAGACTTAGACAGTTGTTTATCTGGCAGCCCATCTTGCCAGAGCATGTCCCTTTGATTCCACTTATATGAGGTATCCAGAATAGGCAAATTCATAGACAAAAAGAATAGAGGTTACCAAGGGCTGGAAGGAGGAAGGAATCGGGTGTTATTGTTTAATGGGTACAGATTTTCTATTAGAATAATTAAAATGTAGCCCTCACGCCATAGATCATTCTTTTCTCTTGTGACATGACATCTAATAACTGAATAGTGCAAATGGTATTGCCAGAATAAACATTTTTCTGATCGCTACTTCTTGAAATTCATGCTGCTGCTGCTGCTGCTAAGTCGCTTCAGTCATGTCCGACTCTGTGCGACCCCATAGACAGCAGCCCACCAGGCTCCCCCATCCCTGGGATTCTCTAGGCAAGAACACTGGAGTGGGTTGCCATTTCCTTCTCCAAATTCATGAGGGTTCTTCAATTCATAATGAGGTTATAGTTCATTTGGACCCAGATTTACCTATATTGTTCTGTTCTAATAAAGCCCAATCTGAAGATCTCTGCAGAGGTCTTTCAGGGGTTTACTTAAGCACCCACCTACTTTTCATAAATATGTGTAATTTAGTTGGTAACTTGTGTCTGACTCTTTGTGACCCCATCCTTTTGTCCATGGGGTTTCCCAGGCAAATACTGGAGTGGGTTGCCGTTTCCTTCTCCAGGGGATCTTCCCCACCCAGGGATCAAACCCTGTTTCTTGTATCGTAGGTGGATTCTTTACTACTGAGCCACCAGGGAAGCCCCTCATGGATTCTTACTAGGATTACTAGGACTTTAAAAGCCTTAGATTACCTTGTTATTTTATGTCCATCGAATATATAGTTAACATTTTGTTGCATTCTAAAGATGAAGTGAGCTCTAGGACTGGTATCAGTCCATTTAATTTTTTAGCTAAAATATCCAAAGTTTTCAAAGAAAGGTTACAATTCTGTCAAGCCAAAGCTCATTTCCTAGGGCATGATTTAGACCAAAAAGGCAAAGCCCTCACTTGCAGGCTTGAAAGGCTTTATGGAAGCCTTTCATTTTTCCAGGCTTATTTTCAAGCCAGAGGATTCTTGGCTAGGACTCCTAATTATTGTCAGCAATGGGTCCCCAACTTTTCTGAGGTTGCCATTTAACAAAGTTCTCAGTAACTCACCCTCTTCTTTGAAAACCTAAACATGACCAGGCATTGTGTGATACAGATTTTGTTATCCAATCATCTCCTTCAATCTGGAACTAACTAATATTATAGATCTTTTTTTGTTTGTTTGTTTGTGTATGTGTGACCTGGACCTAGGCAGGCCCTTGGTGTTCTGACTCAGTTTCATAGGAATCTGACTCAATTCTGACTCAAAGCATGGAGACTAGTTGCTTAACACAGCTCTCTCTAATAATAGGTTTATAATAACTTTTTTTATGTTGATTTTTTAAACTGAGTACCTTTCAAACCCCAGTGGATTGCAAAATGCCCCTTCTTGTCCTCCTCTTCACCCTGGTCTGGGCTACCATCCACTGGGGGCCTATCTTAGTCCTTTCAAGCTGCTGTAACAAAATCCCACCGACAAGATAAAGTTTTTATAAACAACAGAAATTTATTTCTCACAGTTCTGGAGGTGTGATGTAGAAGATCGGGGTGCTAGCACGGTCCGGTGAGGGCTCTTGTCCAGGCTGTAGGTGTCTCATTGTGTCCTCATGTGGCTAGGGTTCTCTCTGGAGCCTCTTTTATAAGTTACTAGTCCCATTTATGAGGATCCCCCCATAACTGAAGCACCTCTCAAAGCCATTACCTATTAATACTACCACCTTTGGTGTTAAAATTTCAACACATGAATTTGTGGGGTTCACGGAATCCCAGGGACCGGGGAGCCTGGTGGGCTGCCGTCTATGGGGTCGCACAGAGTTGGACACGACTGAAGTGACTTAGCAGCAGCAGTAGCAGCAGACATTCAGACCATAGCAGAGTCTGTCCTCAGTGGCTGTGAGCTAATTCTGCATTAAATCAATCATCCAGTCTCTTTCTAATTCCCTGCCCGTCTTCAAGATGATGCCGCAGAAAGACAAGAAGCCTGAGAAGTCAGCCTGGAGGTTTAATTTGGACCAGGCTCATCCAATAGAAGATGGATTTTTGATTCTGGAAATTTTGAACATTTTTTTGTTAGAGAAAGTTAAAGTCAATGGAAAAGCTAGAAATCTTGGGAATGTCGTTCATATTGAATGCTTCAAGAATAAAATGATTTTTCCTGAGAAACAGTTCTCCAAAAGCTATTTGAAGTATCTTACCAAGAAATATCTTAAGAACAATCTTCATGGTTGACTTTATGTGGTTGTATCTGACAATGAGACTTATGAACTTTATTACTTCAAGATTAGTCAAGATGAGGGTGGATTTGAATCTGAGGATTAGGTAAAACTGCCCCTTACAGGGCTTTGTTTAGTAATAAAACAAATGAGGCATACAAGAGGAAGAAACATCTAGAAACAGACTTTTAGTTTATTAGTGAATAAAAAACATTGTACTCTATTTTTAAAAAATGAGTCACCCAGGAACGCATACCTGGACTGATTTACCTGTGCTTCCTTCCACCCCATAGATTTATTGTTTCACCTAACAATACTTTGGAAAATCACCAAGAGGTTTGCAAACCATACAGGCTAGACCCCATGCAAAGCCTTCCCTGTGGAGATGAAAAAGGTAGCACCACAGCAGTGTCACAGGAGGTCTGCTGAAACATAAAATTTAAATAAAGCCCAAAGCTTTATAGCATAATACCCCAAATGTTTGTGCTTTGATAAAAAATCACTCATACCAAGAATCAGGAAAATCTCAATGTGAGTGAGAAAAACCAGTAATCAGATACCCATATCTAGATGGTATAGGTGTTAGAATGACTTGTCAAAGAAAGATTTTGAAGCAACCATCATAATAACGTATCAGTGAGCCATTATGAGCACACTTGAAACCCATGAAAACAGAAAGTAAGAAATTAGAAGAGAAGGAAGGGGCAAATGGAGATTTTAGGACTTAAATATAAAATACAATAAGTTCAAACAAAAAGTTCAGTGGATTGGCCCAATAGTAGAACTGTGGAAAGAATCCATGGATTTGAAAATAGAACAATAGAAATTACTCAATCTGAACAACAGAGATAAAAATAGAAAAAAATGAACGTAGAATCAGGGACTTATGGAGCTATATAAAAGATCTTAGTGTTGTGGCACCAGAATCTTGGAAAAAGGGTAGAGATTAAAAAGTACTCAAAGAAATAATGACTGAAAAATTTCCTAAGTTTCCTGAAAATTTGTCCAAAAAACATAAGCTTACAAATTCATGAAACTGATGAACCCAAATATCATAAACCCCAAAACTTTATGCCAGGGCACATCATAGTCAAATGTTTGAAAACTAAAAGCAAAGAAAAAATTCTTGAAAGCAGCAAAAGAGAAAACATGTATTATTTATAGGAGATAAACAATTTGAATGACAGCAGGTTTTCTTATCAAAATCCATGGAGGCCAGAAAGAGGTGGCATGTTTTTCATGTGTTAAAAGAAATGTCAACCCAGAATTCTATATCCATCAAACATATCCTTTAGGTATGAAGGAGAAACCAGGACTTTCTCAGAGGGAGGAAAATTAAGAGAACTTTCCCAGAAGACCTATCTTAAAGGAATGGCTAAAGGAAACTCTCCAAACAGAAAGAAAATAATGAAAGAAGAAATCTTGGCACATCAGGAAGGAAGAAAATAAAAGACAAAGATTAAAAGTATAGTGACAACATATTGAGATAAAGAATACTTTGAGGAACTTCCCTGGTGGTCCAGTGGTTAAGAATCCGCCTTCCAATGCAGGGGATGTGGGTTCAATCCCTGGTTGGGGAGCTAAGATCCCACATGCCACAGGACTACTGAGCCAGAGCACTCTAGAGTCTACGTACCACAACTAGAGAGAAGCCCATGTGCCGCAAGGAAGATGCCAAGTGCTGCAACTAAGACCCAACAGCAAAATAAATAAGATAGGAGCAACCAAAATGTCCATTGACAGAAAAATGGATGAAGAAGATGTGGTACATTTATACAAAGAAACATTACTCAGCCATTAAGGGAGTGCCATCATACCATTTGCAGCAACATGGATGGACCTAGAGATTGTCATCCTGAGTGAAGGAAGTCGGACAGAGAAGGAGAACTGTTGTATGACATCCCTTATATGTGGACTCTAAAAAGAAACAATACGAATGAACTTACAAAGCAGAAAGAGAGAACAAACTTGTGGTTGGTGGGCAAAAGGGATCGTTAGGGAATTGGGGGTGAGCATGTACACACTGCTATCTTCAAAACGGATAACCAACAAGAATTTATTTTATAGCACATGGAACTCTGCTTGATGTTATGTGGCAGCCTGGATGGGAGGGGAGTTTGGGGGAGAATGGATACATGTGTATGTATGGCTGAGCCCCTTTGTTGTTCACATGAAACTGTCACAGCATTGTTGATCGGCAATATCCTAACACAAAATAAAAAGTTAAAAAAAAAGACTACTTCGAATTGCTACTATAGGTGGAGAGAAGTCCCGCTAACCCATATCAGAGAATTTAAATTGTGTTTTTGTAAGTCCTTACAGTTTTGTTTGATACTTTCTTCTGCAGTATATCCCATTTATGCTGACTGATTAAATCATAATGAATTGTTTTAACTTTGTGATTTTAATTTTCAATTATATTTATGTTCACTATAAATCTTTAAAAAATATTAATATGAAATTTTAAATTGTCTTTAAAAAAATAAAAAATTGTGTTTAATAAGTTGTCTGTCTAAAAAAAAAAAATATATAACTTACCTAACCCTATAGGAGTGAAATCATTATGACCGGCTCAATAAATTCAGAGAAAAATATTGTCAAAAAAAAGTAATTAAAGGAATACTCAATTAGAAAGAGAAAGTAGATCATGAGTGAATTGAATAGAATATAGACTTTTAGAGTCAGAAAGACCTACATTCAAATTATGATCATGTCATTAAATTTCCTGAAAGTTTGACTCTTCAGAGACTGTTTCTTCTTTTGTAAAATGAATTGTTTAGAAGATTAAAGGAGGTACTGCTTATCAACAAGCTGTCTACCACATAATAGGGGCTCAATACATAACTGTTACTGATAACATTTACATAGGATATATATACATCCTTAAAAGTCCTGTACTAGCGGAAGACATAAAAAGAGAGGATCTGTTTGGGAAAACATATGAACTAATACTTGTATTTTAAGAAGTCCCAAAAGGTTAAAATCTATACTACATAAATACCTTATTCAAAGTTACACTTTGTTTTATTCATTTTTTAAAAATTATTTATAAAAGTAATATTTTTAATTGAGAAAGAAAATCACACAAAAAAATAATAGTAAGAAATCAAGAGATGAGACAATGAGATGAGATGGGACAAACAAGATGAGGTTATAAGGGCCCTGCATGAGTGCTTTTTGAATTAGCAGCAGACACTACTTCTCCCAAACCACTCATCTGTAAAATTGTCCCTGTCAACCACACTTGGGTATGACCAGTGTGGGAACAATAAAAGGCACACAAAAATGATACTTTTCCTAAATGTGCCATATTATCAATCTTATATTTAATTTTGTTAAGCTTTGACATGTGCAGAATTCCATCAAAATGTCTCTGTGTAATTTCATGGGAAGTATATTTAACCAAAGCTCTCTTTGGCTGATCTTGAAGGAACCATTTTCCAAGCTTGTTTGCCCAGCTGCTGCCTGGAACCCGTGGGGCTAGGATGAAATCAGTGATGAGGTTGGCAGGTGATCAGCCAGCCTTGAACAGAATATTTCAGATAATCGCCTGTATATTGCTTTTTAAGCTTCTGTAGTTTTAACTTTAATAGATTTTTAATATTTTAAACATGTTTTAAAGTTCACATATTTTTAGTTTTTGCACAAAGGCTCAAGTTGGATCCAAGTTTTTGTCCTGCTACTGCAATGAGAAGGTACAGGACTTGTTTTTAGTCCCATCGTCCTCACTGAACAGTGGCGCCTGTGGCCAGTCTTCCCGGGCCCTGCTAACGTGGGCACTGCAGCACAACTCAGAAGTTGGCCACATTTGGTTATTTGACTGTGTCAGCTCTACACATTCCACTTAACATTGCTGACTTTTGAGTCACCCGTAGAGACATGACTTCCTGCTTCTTCTCGGCAGCTGAGAAGACTGAACATCATAAAGGAGCTAGTCAAGGCCACATACGTGCCTCTACCATTCAAATTTTGAGTCCTTTTCCATTAACACACAGACAGCACTGACACTTGAAACATGCCACTAGTTAAATGCCTAGATGTGAAGAAAAAATAAATAAGATTATGCTTAAAATAGGCCCTCAATAGATAGAAAATGAATAAGAAGAGATAACTCATAAACAGAAAAAGAGTAGACTACTATGCACAAGTAGAAGGGAAAACGTTTATCTTTAAGAATTTTTTTTCCAGGTGTGACAGCATTTAATTAATGAAAGAAAAAATTACATTTCCCTGTGACTTCTCTGGTAGTCCAGTGGTTAAGACTGCACTTTCACTGTAGAGGCATGGGTTCGATCCCTGGGCAGGGAACTAAGATCTTGCATGTCACAGGGCCCATTGCGCGTGCGCACGCACGCACACACACACACACACACACACACATTTCCAGCCTCAGTCTATACTTGTAGGATCTACTATTCTATTGAGATTTTCTTGGGCAGTGTGTCATCTAAGGTGATCTAAGAATAATTTTTTTGAACAATAACATCTCTTAATTATTAAAAAAAAAACCTTATAAAAAATGTTTAATGAAAATGCCCAATTCTGATGAAGCTGGGGTGAAATAGGCGCATTCATCTAGGGCTGCAGCAGCTCAAGTTGATACAAAGTAGACTTGAAAGGCCAGAATCTCATGAAAAATAATGCAGAATAGTTTTGTATTGTATTACTCCCAGAATATATGATTAATAGTTTGATTTCCTTAACAGTAAATTAATGTGTGTGTGTGCATGTGCTCAGTCAAGGCTGACTCTTTGTGACCCCATGGACTGTAGCCCACCAGGCTCTTCCCTCCATGGAATTTTCCAGGCAAGAATACTGGAGTGAGTTGCTGTTTCTTCCTGCAGAGAATCTTCCTGACCCAGGGATCAAACCCATGTCTCATGCATCTCCTGCATTGGCAGGCGGATTCTTTACTACTAGCTTCACCTGGGAAGGACAAATTAATATGTACAGGATAACAAACTACAAAAATGTACAGGTTGGGCTTACAGCCTTTTTTGAGGTGGTCAGTTCTGAGGAGTCCAAAGAATTAGCTCACCACTTCTGCTTTTCCAGCCAGTCTGAGTGTCCCATATCAAATGCCTTTCTACTCAGAGTACCTAGAACACCCAGAGGGGTTTCAGTTCCTTGTGCAAAACCCTAACCACTGAATGGGTTTGATAACATAGGGAGCAGTGTAATAGACTCAACCGGATGAAAATAGCATTACTGCTTGCTACTGTGAGTTTCTCTCAGTTCATTTCAGTCAGTCACTCAGCTGTGTATGACTCTGTGAACTCATGGACCGCAGCACGCCAGGCCTCCCTGTCCATCACCAACTCCCAGAGTTTACCCAAACTCATGTCCATTGAGTCGGTGATGCCATCCAGCCATCTCATCCTCTGTCATTCCCTTCTACTCCTGCCTTCGATCTTTCCCAGCATCAGGGTCTTTTCAAATCAGTCAGCTCTTTGCATCAGGTGGCCAAAGTATTGGAGTTTAGGCTTCAACATCAGTCTTTCCAATGAATACCCAGGACTGATCTCCTTTAGGACTGTTTGGATCTCCTTGCAGTCCAAGGGACTCTCAAGAGTCTTCTCCAGCACCACAGCTCAAAAGCATCAATTCTTTGGCACTCAGCTTTCTTTATAGTCCAACTCTCACACCCATACGTGACTACT
>NW_011495072.1:7677581-7739562 GCF_000754665.1 Bison bison bison | reverse complement strand
AACCCCAAAAAATAAAGTCAGCCACTGTTTCCCCATCTATTTGCCATGAAGTGATGGGACCAGATGCCATGATCTTAGTTTTCTGAATATTGAGCTTTAAGCCAACTTTTTCACTCTCCTCTTTCACTTTCATCAAGAGGCTCTTTAGTTCTTCACTTTGTGCCACAAGGGTGGTGTCATCTGCATATCTGAGGTTATTGATGTTTCTCCCGGCAATCTTGATTCCAGCTTGTGTTTCATCCAGCCCAGAGTTTCTCATGATGTAGTCTGCATATAAATAAGCAGGGTGACAATATACAGCCTTGATGTACTCCTTTTCCTATTTGGAACCAGTCTATTGTTCCATGTCCAGTTCTAACTGTTGCTTCCTGACCTGCATACAGTTTTCTCAAGAGCTAAGGCAACCTAAATCCCTCTTAATACTAAAAAGCTTATTTACTTCTTGTCGATCCCTTGCTGAATAGCTACAATGTTGAGCTCCAAATCAAGTGTCAGGACTTAATATCTCTGCTAGAGAAAGGTGCATCTTAGGCCAGACTGGTGGTGCCTGGGACCTAACCATGGCCCTCCCTACCCCACAGGATGGTGTTTGAAAGGCCCTCATGATGAGTCCCTGGGAGAAGTTTTGTGCAGTTGGATGATACACTTGGTCACATTAGACTCCAAGCTAACATCCATCTGGTTGATACTGTGCTGCTAAGTCTATTAATACCTACAATGGGTGATTAGCCATTAACAAATCATGTTATTGTTCTACTCTAACCACCTGTCATAAAATATTCAGAGCGAAAAACGAGTTCCAGTTTAAATGGTCTGGGCCTCCCAGGTGGCACCCGTGGTGAATAACCTGCCTGCCAGTGCAGGAGACCGAGAGATGCCGATTTGATCCCTGGGTCACTAAGATCCCCTGGAGAAGGGCATGGCAGTCCACTCCAGTATTCTTTTCTGGAGAATTCCCATGGACAGAGGAGCCTGGCAGGCTACAGTCCATAGGGTCGCAAAGAGTTGGACACAACTGAAGTGACTTAGCACGCACGCATACATGCAGGCCTTTGGTCCAGTTCGGTAGGGAGCTCAGGTTTTACCATATTTTTGCATAGGCTAGATGTGGACCACAAACGGAAGAGTTCCAGGAGAAGCACCAAATGGCCCACCTCACACTGAAGGTAGGGGCCTAGGTGGTGCAGGAATATGTGATGGGAGGAATGTCCAGAGCCCTCCATATGGCTAGTCCTATCCCTAGCCTGACACTGACTCTGTAAGAGGTCCAGAGCCCTCCCGATGGCTAGTCCTATCCCGAGCCTGACACTGACTCTGTGAGAGGCCACCTAGGGCTTGCTTGATGGCGGAGTAGAGTATCTATCCTCCCCGAGGTATTTGCACCCTTATCAAGAGAGATACTTCTGAGAGGCTTCCCTCCTGGTGGCTCAGATGGTAAAGAATCTGCCTGCAATGCGGGAAACCCAGGTTCAATCCCTGGGTTGGGAAGATCCCCTGGAGAAGGAAATGGCAACCCACTCCAGTATTCTTGTCCTTGGAGAATCCCAAGGACAGAGGAACCCAGCAGGGTAGCTGAATCTTCTGGAAACTCCCTGGGTAAAGCGGGTATTGATATTTTTCAGGAGGCTCTCCTTTAGGCAGATAAGATTTCTTTCTGTATCTTTTAAAGCTTAAAATTTTCACTTTACCAACTGTGAGGGGCTCAGTGGCTCCACACCTCTCACCCTCCCAAACACTTGACTGGCTTCCTTACTTAGCATGCTATCGGCTGTGTTCTGAGAGAAAGCAGAATCTATGTGTCCTGAGACTGAGGCTCTGAAATACGTACTGAGACAGGAGGGAAGGGGGAAGCCTACAATCCTTAAAGAATGACACAGCTGTTGAGAAAACTGACTATGACAAAAACTGGGTAGAGCAAAGTAGTCCTAAGATGGCAGAAGATTCAATGTGCAGTGGTCCTGAGCCTCATTATAAGCTCATTGTAAAAGGTTAACATGTGCTGCAAGAACACACCCACAGGCACCATGGCAGTTCCGAGGTATTTCATAAAAGGCCAAAAAGTGAGTGGCCCAATTCCTGGAATTCCCTGTCTCTTCCCCAAAATAGTTGTAGCAATCTTCCTGCTTGTTAGCCTCAGAAGTTACCCAGCCCTTAAAAACTAGCCACCCCATGCGTCAGGGCGGCTCTCGCCCTCTGAGATGGAACGCTTCTGCCTGTAGAATGTGTCTCTCTCTGCAGACCTGCTGTCACGGCACTGTGGCTCACTCCGGAAGCCAGGACCCTCGCTTGGTATCCATTCCAGGGACTCACTTAAGACCTAGGACATGACCATCCCCGTCCCCCATTTTCCTGCAACATCTCTACAAAGGAAGAGGAAGAAGGTAGTCCCTCTCTCCTTCCCCACTTTTCCTTTGATTATAAAAATGTAGGCAACTTAGTTCTTGAGCCCTTCTGCCTACCCGTTTCTATCCCTCACAAGTGTAGTATATTAATAAATCTACACAAATTAGCTACTATACCACCACCACCACTTCTTACCTATCACTTTACCCCTCACTGAATTCCTTTTGCACTGAGACATAACAAACTTGAGCTTCATTCAGTCCTGGGACAAGTTGTGCAGTTTCAATACAGTAGCCATTCTGCTGTATTCTACTGATCTAAGCAAGAGACAAGAACAGACCAGACTCAAAGATTGGAGAAATAGACTATACTTCTGAGGGAGGGAGAGCGAAGAATCTGTAGCCATATTTAATCTTCCACAAAGAGTTTGACTGGTACACGGAGTTGTTATTGTTGTTTATTTGCTAAGTCATGTCCGACTCTTTGCGACCCCATGGGCTGTAGCCCACCAGGCTCTCTGTCCATGGGATTCTCCAGGCAAGAATACTGTAGTAAGTTGCCATTTCCTTCTCCAGAGGGTCTTCCCAACCCAGCTATCGAACCTGTGTCTCCTGAATTGCAGGCAAATTCTTCACCACTGAGCCACTGGGGAAGCCGGGAACATGGGTTAGGTGAAGGCAAACCATCCTTTGCCTTACTGAGCTGGAGTCTTGAAGGAGCCATAAACCTCCTTCCCTACACACTGCTCTGCTCCCTTTAGAAAGAAATCAGCAAAAGCCTGATCACTCCCAAAAATGTTCACCCGAAGCTCCCAGCATCTCTCCCTTCTCACAACCTCTCTCTGTTCTGTAGCTAAACTACAGCCAGGCTCTATGAGCTTGATTTGTTTTTGTTTGTTTTTTAATTTTGTTACTTGTTTTTGGCTGTGCTGGGTCTTCCTTGCTGTGCATGGGCTTTCTCTAGTCGCAGAGATTAGGAGCTATTCTCCAGTTGGGGCATGCAGGCTTTTCATTGCAGTGGCTTCTCTTGTTGCAGAGCATTGGCTTTAGGCGTGCGGGCTTCGGTAGTTGCAGCACACAGGCTGAGTACTTGTGGTTCACCGGCTCAGTTGCCCTGAGACATGGGATTTTCCTGGGCCAGGGAGCAAACCTGTGTTCCCTGTATCGGCAGGCGGACTCCCAACCACTGGGCCGCAGGGGAGTCCGCTCTGTGATCCTGGGCGTGCCACTTTTCCTCTCTGGCCATCCCTCTCAGACACCCACTGCTCTCCCCACCTTTCACAGCCTGAGAAGTCAGCTCAGAATGAGTTGAGTGGAGAATCAGGAAAGCTCTTTGAGGCTCCTTAGACCTCCCAGTCACAAAAGAAAATTTAGGATAACAAATCTGGGTGGAAAATGAATGATAGAATGGAAGGGCCTGGTGGGGGCACTCACAGGAAGTGGCATGGAAGGGAGCTAAGAACAGAAAGTCACCTTTAACTTCCCTGCCTCAGAGGGGTCACATGCTGCCCTAGGCATTAACTGTAACACTTGGGGCCAGTTGTCTTGCTGAGATGATAGCAACTAATAGCCCATAATTACCCATAATGACTTCACAGGGCTCAGCTCAGGTAGGAGCCCTGGCATTTCCAGGTAATGGCTTTTATTCCCTTTTAATTTTGAGTGTGTTAGCTCCCTGTATGGATTGAAAGGCATTCATTAACACAAGTGCCTTTGATAATTAGGTTGATTTTGACTCATGTGCTTTTCATTAACTACTTCAAGTCAGTATGGGTTAGGGCCCCACTTCTGGGCCAGGACAACAGAGACAGAAAACTCAAAGTTTTCTCAAAAGGGGTCATTGGTGTCCAGAGAAGACAGAGGGAGCTTCATTGCTGTGCTCCTGGGGGAAGAGGAAAAGCAGGCGGAAGACGCTTGAGGGGACAGCTGCAAGGGACAGCACCCACAGGCTGAGCCTGTTTTCTCTTTGGTGAATTGAGGCTTACAATCGGAATTGATCAGGGATTCCTGCCGGCATTTTTATTCATGTAAGGACGAAAGGCTTCCCTGGTGGCTCAGTGGTAAAGAATCTGCCTGCCAATGTAAGAGATGCAGATTCGATCCCTGGGTCAAGAAGATCCCCTAGAAAAGGAAATGGCAACCCACCCCAGTGTTCTTGCCTGGGAGATCCCAGGGATGGAGGAGCCTGGCAGGTTACAGTCCATGGGTTTGCAAAAGAGTTGGACACAACTTAGCAACTAAAACAACAAGGAAAAATAGTGAGGTGAGACTTTGAAATTAAGTGGGAGTCCTGACATGGACAGCTCATAGATCCAGGTAATCTCTGCCTGGTTTGTCTTTGACTGGGCTATTTTACAACCTGTAGAGGTAAAAGTTTAAATACACACGCATGCATGCATGCCTAGTCACTTCAGTCGTGTCTGAATCTTTGTGACCCTATAGGGTGTAGCCTGCCAGGCTTCTGTGTCCATGGGATTCTTCAGGCAAGAATACTGGAGTGGGTTGCCATGCCCTCCTCCAGGGGATCTTCCCGACTCAGCGATCGAACCCAAACCCTGGTCTCTCAGTCTCCTGCATTGGTAGGCGGGTTCTTTACCACTAATGCCACCTCATAGTAGGGCAATTAATTCATTTCTAAAGAAATGCAAACTGGCCATTTCACAATGGATGCTATTGATTCCTATGGGTATTGGCCAGTTTTGCCAGTTCTTTGAATTTCCAACTATTTGTTTATTCATTTTGACATTCCTTATCTGACTATAAATCTGTAGTCCTTTGGCATTCTTTGGACTTGGTTGTAATACCTCAGGGCTTCCTCATTAAATAATGAGTTAAGTTTTTGACACAGGTGCATTTTGTATCTGAGTAAGAGGTGTATCCTCTTCACATCTTACAGAGAAGCGTAAGGTGGTCCAGAGAGGGGATGGGACGTTCTCAGGATCACACAGCTTATTTGTGCCAAAGCTGTCACCAGAAGCAGGTTCTTTTGACTTATCTGTGTTTGGTAATCCCTGATGTAACTCACAGAATTGTCATGAGAGCCAGAAGGTGGAAGAGAAAAAATGGTGTGAAAAGTGAGACACGCTGCTGTGAAGAGGTGAGGGGTTCTTGTGTAGCAGGTCAGGGTGGGGAGTGGAGGCTTATCAGGTCCTGGGTTTGAGCCCCACCCACCAGGCGTGTGAGCATGGCCAGGTCATTCCGCCTCCCTCAGTCTTATTATCTGCCCTGCTTACCTCACAGAGCCCTGGTAAAGAGGAGGTGAGGTGAGAAAGGGCGCTTGCAAAAGAGTTCTGATGATTTTTTTAAGTGTACCCATGTATTCTGATACTCCTCTCTTCAAGAGATGGAGCCGCATTCCCCTTGCTTGCATGTGGGCTGTATTTTGTTAGATGTGACTCAATTCTGACAGGGTAAAGCAGAAGTGAGGGTTTGTTATGTGTGTGACTAGGTCATGAAATAGCATGACGGCTTCCACTTGGCTAAGCTGTCTCTTGGGTTTCTCTTGCGGGGAAAGCCAGCTGCCCTGTCTTGAGAAAACTCAGACAGGAGAGGCCTTCATGAGGAACAGAGGCCTCCAGCCAACAGCCACGTGTAGTCAGTTTGAGAGATTTCAGGGCTGATCAAGGAAAAAGATAACCAGGAGGTTGGCAGTAGCAGACAATGAGCTTTATTTGGGTTTACACTGGTAAAAGGGCTTTCAAGTCCTTTATAACATGAGACCTTCCATGGTCAGTCGGGGCCATCACCGAGAAGAGGAGGGCAAGGAAACTCCTGGAGGAGAGGGAGATGGAGAGACCCCCTCATGCCTAGATGATGTGGTCCAGCAACGTGATGGGGAGTCTCGCGATGAGAGAGCCCCAAGGGGCAGCGGTAGCTTGGATCGTCAGTAGCCCCAGAGTTTACTGTACTGATGGCTTGCAGATGGGGTTCAGTGTGGGGAGGAATGCAAAGCAAGCAGGGTCCAAATGGCTAGAGATAAATTTAAAACAACTGGGGGTATAAAAATTTGAATTTGGCACCAGTAGGCTCTTGAGCCAATGGTCTCAGCTGGCTGTGAGGGGCCATCTTTGCCTCATTAAATAACCATGTCCATCTTAGAAGCAGAGACTTCAATCCCAATCAAGCCTCAGGTGACTGTAGCCCCAGAAGAACTTGACTGAAATTTCATGAGAGACTCTGAGCCACAACAACCCAGCTGCCACATTTCTAACCCCCAGACACTGTGTGAGATACAAATGCTTGTTGTCTTAAGCTACTAAGCTTTGGGATCTTTGTTCCACAGCAGTAGATAACTGATACAGATGCACAAAGCCAATCAAGTGGCAATAAAGGCTGGCTTTGTGCTCACTCACTCTTTCTCCCAGGAGACCAGTTGTTGCTTTGGGACCAAAAAGGCACAAATCCCATTAGCAGCAGCCGCTTGCTTTCTAAATTATTTAGCCCTCCTTTGCCTTCATCCACGCCCCAGATCTTTTAAAATATTAAGACTTTAAATAGGCTTGGGCTTCAGCTTGGAAACCTATCGATACATTTCTCTCCCACCCTGCCACACTCTCCTCAGCCCAAAGCCAGACGGTCTTAAAGAAAGCTGTGTCTGCCCTGATTTATCTTTCCCCTCGACTGTGGCTTAGAACTCCAGCTGAGTTCTAAGTAGGGAATTGGCTTCACCAGTCCTGGGAGCTGGATGATGGCACTGCCAAGTTGGCGGACACCTGTCCCCTTCCAGTCTCACCACCCTCAGCCTGGATGTTCTTTCAGGGCTCTGGCTTGAATCTCTCCTGATCCAGCTTAAATCTGCACCCTTCTCACTTTCTCGACAAAGGAGTTTCTTCCCAGCAAATGCAGCCTCCTGTTTGCCCCAGCTCATGGGGCTTTGTCAGAACTGGTGGTCTGAGCAGCTCCTCTCGCTCCCAGCATGGCCCATTGACCCCCTCCCAGAAGAGGACAAAACCCACACTGTGTGTGGCATGCTTCATCATCAGCCAACTGTCAGCTCCCTTGCTGCCCCAGGGAGGCCGGTGAAGCTTCTGGGGATCCCTGCACCCCACACAGCTGAGACCAGGAGAGGAGTCCCAAGCTGTCTTCTCAGCTCTGTCCTCTGCTCTCCTAGGGTGGCTCCCCTTGACCTCTCTGTCCTCACCTGCTAGTCGAGTGGGGGGCATCTGTTTCTCTGGGCTGCAGAAGCTTGAGTCTCCATTTGACCTGTAGAAAAGCCAAGACAGGCAGTCCAGCTTGGCTGGGGCCCTGGGACTGGAGTTCCTGCTCGGTGCTCAGTCCCCCAGACAGCCAGGCTAGCCCTCACCTTCCACCCAGACCCTACACTGGGGGTGGGAAAAGTGGGCCCCGGGATTCAGGGATGGTTCCCTCCCGTTTCCCAGCCTCCCCCGGGGTTCTTCCCCCATCTCCTCTGTCTAGTGAACTGGGACGCTTCCTTCTGAGCTCAGTGCAGAGGCCACCTTCTCTGATCCTTCCCTGTCCCCTCAGAGGAGGACTGGAGGACCTGGGGACCCCTCCAGCCCCTTCCCATCCTATCCCGGTGCTTTGGGGGCACTCCCAATTTACACTTATTCTCTCTTCCCCTGTTGGTTTCTCACCTCCAGCCAGGACAGGAAAGGGCCCCTGGTGCTCATGGCTGTGTCTGTATTTCAGCCCTTCCTGGTTGTTGTAGCCATAAGTTTGAGAACCGCTTGGCGAATTCCCAGCCTCTCCTGACTAGGGTCAGCTTAACATACCCCAGCTTGGGCTACTGGAAGGGAGGGCGCAAGATCCGGCTCAGCCCAGGAATACCTCAGAAGGGCCTTGGAAATGTCTGACTGGAGCCAGCGGCTGACTGGGCTGCTTACAGAAGGCCATGGGCTGTCCAGGCCATGGGATGACCGTCTTACTACGTGTCGGCTCTGCTGTCAGGGAGCGGTGCGGCGCCTCGGCTGTGGGTCACGTGCGCGTCCTCAGGGCTGCTGAGGGGCCAGGGCAGGTTCTACACGTCCTGTCTTCCTCACAGCCAGTCCCATCCTGGCCCCACACAGAACCTTGTGCTGTGGCTCTGCCTGGCAGGAGCTGACCGGTATGAGAAGAGCCGTCAAGCAGTCCCCACTGTGCAGGCACCGGAAGGGCCACTCTGAGATGACATGTCCCTTCACGGTCAGCGTTCCGCCAGGGCCCCATCAGCCGGGTCAGATCTAACCGCGTCGCTGTGCTGGGAGGGAGGCTGCGCTAGGTGACTCCTGTAAGCTGTCAGTTGGTCGGTATGAATTCCTTTCCACCACAGTTTAATACCTGAGTAAGTAAAGTTCCTGTGGTGAGCCCTTAGGTGATAGGTGAGGGAGGTAGTTTTTGGACAGTGGATCCAGGTCAGCGTTTCTGAAATCACTGCTCCTGGACAGTTAGTACCCTGTTCCTCTAACTGAGCTGGGTCACCCCAGCTGACCTGTCCCTGAGAGGTAGGAGCCAGGGTCCTGATTGGGGTGGTCTGTTTCCTCTACCCCTTCCTCTCTGCCCTCCCCTGGGAGTTCCATAGAAGGAGTGAGTAAGGAAGAGGCATCCAGAGTCAGACTGTCTCTTTAATTATCATCCAGAAGTTCCAAGAGAAACCAGCTCATTCCAGTTCCCACCACGCAGAAAAGTGAAAGTCTCTCAGTCTTGTCCGACTCTTTGCAACCCTGGGGTAGCAAGAGACTAGCCTCACCTGAGGAGGGCTCACGGGTGCTCTGAATGGAGCACCTCCCACCACGCAGAAGCCCTAAGGAAAACTTAAAATCCTGTCTCCTTTTTTTGTGGGGGGTGGAGGGTAAGCAATTAATGAGTGCTCTGTTCATCATGATGGAGATCAGAATTGTGATTTGTTAGCAAGTTTTTCATTTTCTTTCACTTTCTTGAGAAGTGGCTTCAGTGCAGGAGAGGAACAAGAAAAAAAGGGAACTAATACTTAGTGAGCATTTGTTAAATGCAGCAGGATTCTTAAGGGCTCTCATGAAATTGCTACCAGTTGCACAGTTCCTGTTCCCCCTTCTTAACATATCAGGAGGAAATACGTGATTTTCCTTTGGTCAACACAAGACCTGGGTGCAAAGGTAGATATCTCCATTCAGAGCACCAGTGAGCTTTCCTCAGGTGGGGCTAGTCTCTTGCTTCCCCAGGGACACAAAAATTTATCTGTTGGCTGGGATCCATGAAAGCCTGTCTCGCCTCCCAGGCTTCTGGGCCCCTCCACACACATACAGAGGCATATGTGGAATTTGAATATGTGAATAAGCAGGATATTATTGTATACAATGCAGTGTAAACTGGAAACAGATTGACAGTTGCCTGTTAAATGGGACATTTGTATACCCTAATACCCAGCATCTTATTGCTTATATATACATAGGGAAATGTTAGGACTGTATACCAGAACACATGTACAAAATGTCTTGGTATCATTGTTCAAAGTGAAATAGAAGTAGAAAATAGAAACAGTCCCAGCATCTATCGAAAGGTGAATGGGTGAATAAATAATGGCATATTCACTGTATGAGCTGGGATCCAGTCTGGAAAGCAGAAGTTACACTTTCAATCAGAGAAGTTAATACAGTGTGTTGTTAGCAGATGCCCCTGAGGGCTGAAAGAAGACAGAGGGAGTGCTGAGCTCGACCCTTAATAAAAGTCAGAAAGCAACTCCCCGCTCCGGGGTGGAGAAACAAAGGCTCAGGAGAGGGTTTTATAGACTTCGCAGGAGCTTGGAGGAAGAGCTCTAAGGAAGTGGAACTCTGACCTCCGAGGACAGGGCACCACCCACTGCTGCCTCTGAGAGGAAGTGAGAGGTTTGAGGGGAGTGAAGAAAGGACTGGAGGCTGGGGTTAAGTGCCACCACTGGAGAGTCACTGGAAGGAACCAGGGATGGAGATAAACAGTAGTCTTTTCTTCACTCCTCCACCCTTTAATTTTTCTTCAGTGTTGTTAGCAGAATCTAACAGGATGCCAACTGAAAATGAGTCAAGAACCTAAATGCAAGAACTTAAAAAAAAACCAAACATTTATTTTTTATTTCTTTTTGGCTGTGCTGGATTGTTGCTCCACCAGTTTTCTCCAGTTTCTCTTCATTACAGCACACAGGCTGGATCGTTGCTCCACCAGTTTTCTCCAGTTTCTCTTCATTACAGCACACAGGCTTCCGGTTGTGGTGCCTTCTCTTGCTTCGGAGCGCAGGCTCTAGGACATGCAGGCTCTGGAGTTCCGCCTTGCCGGCTCTAGTGCATAGGCTCAGGCTCAGTGTTTGTGGAGCATGGGCTTAGTTGCTCCTAGGCCTGTGGAATCTTCCTGGACCAGGAATCGAACTGGTGTCCCTTGCATTGCAAGGTGGATTCTTAGCCACTGGACCACCAGGGAAGCCCCAAACTACACACTTTAAAATGGCTAATTTTAAAAGGAAAATTGGGGTAAAAAAAGGCAAGAGAAAATATGAAATTTAGGACAGTGGTTACTTCTCGTTTGGGGAGAAAGAAGGGAATGGGGATGAAGAGCAACACAAAGGAAGATGCAAGTTGTTGACATTTCAGCTCTCTTGTTGGGTTGCAGCCTCATGGGTGTTAACCATATTATGTTTTATAGATAATATTTTCTTACGTACGTGTTTTAAAATGCACTGTTGTTCAATCAGTCATGTCCAACTCTTTGCGAGCCCACGGACTGCAGCATGCCAGGTTTCCCTGTCCTTCACTATCTCCCAGAGTTTGCTCAAACTCATGTCTATTAAGTCGATGATGCCATTCAACCATCTCATCCTCTGTCATGCCCTTCTCCTCCTGCCCTCAGTCTTTCTCAGCATCAGGGTCTTTTCCATTGAGTCAGCTGTTCGTATCAGGTGGCCAAAGTATTGGAGCTTCAGCTTCAGCATCAACCCTTCCAATGAATATTCAGGGTTGATTTCCTTTTGGATTGACTGGTTTGATTTCCTTGCTGTCCAAGAGTCTTCTCCAGCACCACAGTTTGAAGGCATCAATTCTTCAGCAGTCTGCCTTCTTTATGGTCCAGCTCTCACACCCATACATGACTACTAGAGAAACCATAGCTTTGACTATATAGACCTGTCGACTAAAAAAAGATGTACAACTTGGGAGTTGTGAGTTAAGTTTTATTGGGGGCAAAATGAGGACTGCAGCCCGGGAGGCATCCCCTCGGATAGCTCTGAGAGACTGCTCCAAAGCAGCAGTGGGGGAAAGTCAATATATAAGGTTTTGGTGAAGGGGGAGTTCCATACCATGAAGATTTATTTTATAAAAAGTTTGTTGCTAGTCAGGAGGACCTGATGTCACCATGAAGGGATTTAGTGCTTTTCTAGATATGAGGAGATGCAAAGATTGGATCATAAAATTTGTTCCTAAAACATCTGTCTAAAGATCTGTCCCACCAGATTCCCTTGAGCACAGAGTGCCTCACTCCACCCTGAACTCCCTCAGTGAGTGTTGAAGGTCAACAATTTTGACACTGCAGGGTTTGATCTCCGCAGAGGCAGATGGCGAATGCCCTTGTTGTTCATTCATCGGCAGCCATCTTGGCAAGTGCCAATCTGTAGTCGACAGACCTTTGTCAGCAAAGTGATGTCTCTGCTTTTTAACCTGTCTGTGCTTTTTTAACCTGTCTAGGTTTTAACAGCTGTCTTGGAGACCCCGGTTTGATTTCCTGGGTCAGGAAGATCCACAGGAGGAGGGATAGACTACCCACTCCAGGATTCTTGGGCTTCCGCCTGCAAGGTGAGAGACCTGAGTTTGATCCCTGGGTTGGGAAGATCCCCTGGAGAAGGGAAAGGCTACCTACTCTTATATTCTGGCCTGGAGAATTCCATGGACTGTGTAGTCCATGGGGTCACAAAGAGTCCGACACGAGTGAGCGACTTTCACTTCACTTCTAGGTTTTAAAATGCGTAGAATTTTGAATTTTAAAATATAAGTGAGAAAACCTTTTACTCAGAGATAAAAGGAGGGAATGTAGCTTGGAGGCAGGCCAGTTGGAATAGTGGACATGGGCGGTGCAGAGCCCTGACATCTGTGGGACAGCCGGGGAGGGGCTACAGGAGGAGGGCAGGGGGTGTGCAGGAAGAGGGCAGCCCGGGATCCTGGCGGTGGGCCTGCAGGGCCGCCCTTGCCCACACGAGGGCGCCCCACACTACTGCATCTAAGCGGCGGTGGCGGCCGGGCGTGCCAGGATGGGCTGGGGACAGGAAAGGAAAGCAGCCCGGGAGAGGCCTTCTGGGGAAAGTAGGGTGGAGGAGAGCATCCTGTCCACCTACAGACTGGCCCCTCAGCTTTCTTGTGTGGTCAAACCTTGAAGAGAGTCAGTGTGAGATTCGAATGGAAACAGAGCCGGCTTTCAGGCTGGGAGGAATTCATGGGAGTCTCCATCAAGCCTGCCTGTCGGGGGCGGGGTGGGTGTTTGCTATTTATTGAGGGGTGTGTGGTATGCCTGTGCTGTGTTGGGAGTGACTATTTAGGTTAGAGGGTGTGGGTGTGTGTTTTCCCCAGGAATATAGTGGAGAGTGGGAGCAGGGCGTGGAGAGGGGCTGTTCCTGCTTCCCTAGGGTCTGATGTACAAACAGGAAGGGGAACCTGCAGCAAGATCCAGCTGGTGAGGACTCAGAACTTTTCCCCCTCAGAGGAGCCCTGGGTGTGAAAGAGAAGGGAGGAGCCTGGCTGCTGGCCTGTGGAGGACACCTCCCTCAGTCTGGCCCAGCAGGATTGTGTATCAGTGCCTTCCTCGTGGGTCTGCAGACAACCCCCTACCCCACCAAGCCTTCTAGTGATGGCTCAGCACCCAAGGCTAGCATGCCACAGGGCTGCCAGACCCTGGATCCTGCCTCTTCCTGCTGCTCCGGGACTTGGTGTTACAACTTGTGCCCCAGGGCATAGCCCAGCAGAGGTCTGTGACCTGAGAAACCCTGCTGACCTCACTTTAGACCAGAACATTTTTTTTCTCCTAAAACCAGTGGCAGGGAGCCCAGGTTTGAGGAGGGTATGAAGAGTGGGAGAATACGCCATCTCAAATACGCCTCCAGGGCAGAAGGATTATTTTGAGCTGATTATTTTCAGAAACTACAGACAAAGGAAGCTTCTGAAAAACAGTAGAAATGACTCTTTTGAGAGAGATGTGCATTTATAAAAGAAATCTCCGTTTGCGAGGGTGTCTCCCTCAGTGGGTGGGGAAGTTGACTATAAATCACAGAATTATAAAAATCTGTGGAAAGGGCGTTTACTTAAATCTACATAACAAACCTTCCCCTTGTTTACTCTGCTTTTCCGGGTAATCTCCCAGAACTGGCTTGCTCCCTGACCTGCCCTCACCTTTGCTTCCTGTTTTTGGCGGAAGGTAGTGTTTAAACTGCTAGCTTAGACCCCTTGGGAGAGTTAATTTTTTGTACCTGGGTATCTCCCTGGTGTACAAGTATATGTGGATAAACTTTGGTTTCTTTCTTATCTTTTTGTTTACAGAGGTCTCAGTTGAGAGCTCAGAAGAGTTGAGGAAAGTTACTTTTCCTCCCCTATGGAGGATGGGGGTGAACGGGGTTGAGGGGACAGCTAGGGGGACCTGGAGGCTCCTCCCCATCCCACCAGTCACAGCTACTGCGTGTAAAAGTGCTCTGCGGGCTGTATCCTGGAGTCTCAGCCCAGATTTGAGAGCATTATAGTGGAAATTAAGCCCAGGGTGGGAGCCTCTGGCCAGTAGGCTGAGGCCCCGGGGCAGTGTCCCAGAGCAGAGAAGAGAAAGTCCTGCAACTCCTCAGTCAAAGGAAGAGGAGGGATAGGAAGTCACAGGTGTCCCCTGGATGAGCAGGACTTTGCGGTGCCAGGAGACACCCTGTGGGGGAAGGAGAACAAGAGTGAGGCTCCAGACATCTCCCCAGTGGCCTGGCCCTGGCTCTGTACACCTCATCTTTCTAGGCGCCTCATTTCTAGGTCCAGCCAAACAACCATGAGGAAGCTGTGAGAGAACAACATTCTTCTGGGATGGGACCACCCTGGGGAGTAGTGGAAACCTGGCTGGTTCAGGGAGCAAGGCTTAATGACCATGTAGTCATTAAGAAGGCATTAGTGGGCTTCCTTGGTGGCTCAGTGGTAAAGAATCTGCCTGCTAATGTAGGGGACATGGATCTGATCCCTGGTCTGGGAAGATACCACATGCCACAGGACAAGTGAGCCCATGCACCACAATGACTAAGCCCTCACTCTAGAGCCCATGAGAACAAAAAGAGAAGCCACTGCAATAAAAAGCCTGCAAATTGCAAGTAGAGAGTAGCACCTACTTGCTGAAACTGGAGAAGTGCCATGCACAGCATTCAAGACCCAGCACAGCCATAAATAAATAAATCTTTTTTTAAAAAAGGCGTTAGCATCAGTCCTGGGTTGGCTGAAATTCCACTCAGCCACCTACTAGCCATGGGAACTTAAATGAGCAGATTACTTAATTTCAGTTTCATCATCTACAAAATGGGGACAATAATTACATTGCAGAAATTATGAAGATATAGAAATTAGGAATGTGGAATGCTGAATCAATAGTAAATGCTGTTACTATTGAAACTGACACCCCCCCCCAAAAAAAACAACAACTGAGTTCCTCTGCTGAGTTTATGCTTAATCTGTCTATGCAAAACTTTATTCCCTTTCTTGTCCCACATGTGTTCCCTTCAGGATTGAGGATTATCAAAGATAAAAGTGAATTGAAACCTAGCAGGGGTCTCCCAACTACAAAAAAACCTTTCCATTTGTAGGAAAAGGCCTTAGTCTTCTAGGCCTGAGTAGATTCAAGCAGTTACTGACTAGGGAAGTGAAGGAATGCTGAAATAAAGGAAAAGCAGCCAAGAGACAATAGTTGAGTGATAAATCAGAGTCCTGATATATAGCAATCCGACATATATCTTTGAGTTGTTCTGCAGGAACTGAGACCCCTACTCAGGTGGAGGTCAAGCCAAGCACAAGCACACAGATCCAGACTGGTAGGAGCCAGAAGGCTGGTGATTAAGATTCCTGAATTATCACCCTGTTACCTCATCACCAGCCAGTCAGAAGAAAGTCATGCACCCTGCAGCCCTTCACCCCAAATGTTGCCTGTAAAAACACTTCCATGAAAACCATCTGGGAGTTTGGATCTTTTGAGTGTTCAAGCCGCCTCTCCACCTTGCTGGGCCCTGCTGTG
Organism: Bison bison bison; assembly: GCF_000754665.1. Classification (NCBI taxonomy): domain Eukaryota; kingdom Metazoa; phylum Chordata; class Mammalia; order Artiodactyla; family Bovidae; genus Bison; species Bison bison. Next base: position 7,724,056 of record NW_011495072.1, on the reverse strand, counting down.
CCTGCCTTCATCACAACTTGGAGTTAGTAAGTTGGCTTTGCTATGCCATGAGCAAGCAGACCCAAGTTCAGTTCGGTAATAGTCATTATTTTCCAATACCCAGACCCACGTAGGATGGATGGCTCCAGGCCTCTCTTCCAGGCTCTGACCAAAGCCAGCCTGTAATTTGCCTGTACTACGGTACTGTGATAGTGAATCACTAATAAGATTCTATGTTATAACAGGAGTAGATTCATGTCTCTCTGTTGAAAAGAGCCTCTGGGGAGATGCCTTGATTCCAAAGGCTGAGTCTGTTGGGTGGTGGGCCTGTCCTTTCATCAAGAATCTCACAGCAGAAGGAACATAGAACTTTCAGAGAAGGAGACCGGGGGTGGCGTCTGTCTCCACTGCCTGCCTCAATAGAAGCTGGGGGCCCAGGAGCTCTGTGTAAGGCTGTGCTGATGTCCCTTGTACCTTTCCTATCATGAGGGTCAGAGGTCAGGGGTCAAGTCCCTTTGGTGGTAGGATGAAGAGAAAATGGCCTGAACTTAGGCTTTCCTAAATTGTAACTTGTATGTAAAGCTTTCCCCTTCTGTCTGCTCTGGAGTCTCTCAGACATCCGGTTAAAACTCCCTTAGGTGAGGTAGGGAGATGCCTCCCTGGTTCATAGCACATAATAGCTGGTTAATAAATGTTGCTGGAACTGAATTGCATACAGCCACTAAGGTCGATGGGAGGGAAGGGGCTTTATGTGAGTTCAGTCTACAGGCAGGAGCCTGTAGGTGGGCACCACCCAGGATCAGGTGCCAGGCGTTGATGGGGGCCCCGCCCTTCCAGGTGTGCCTGCTGCTGAGACCTGGCAGCCACCCTGGGTTTCTCCCTGTTCCCACTCCCACCTTACTCTGTCCACTCTGCCTTGTAAACTCGATTGAATCTGCTCAGCCTTTTCTGTTGTCCTCTTCTTGGCAACCCTGTTTCCAGCCCAGACTACTGTAACATCATACCTGAAACCCTCGCTTCCAACTGATTGCACAAAATGCATCGAAGTGATGTCACTGAAACCAGAATGGGAGAGTCTTCTCCCTGCTTAAACTCCACTGTGTGTACCCACTGCACTTCCCTGGTGGCTTGGCTGCCAATGCAGGAGATGTGGGTTTGATCCCCAGGTCAGGAAGATCCCCTGGAGAAGGAAATGACCACCCAGTCCAGAATTCTGGCCTGGGAAATGCCACGGACAGAGGATCCTGGTGGGCTACAGTCTATGGGTCATGAAAGAGCTGGACACAGCAACTAGACGACAACAGCGGGCATCCCCATTGCCCACGAGATAAAGCTCAAATTCTTCCAAAAATGACATGTAAAGCTGCATGCTCCTGCTTTCTTCTCCTTTCTTATACACGCCCCACCCCACGCTCACTCTGGGCACTGGTCAGACTTAACTGTCCACTAGTGGGGAATGCCAAGCACTCTTTTTCATCTTGCAGGGTTTTGTGTATGTATATGCTTCCTCAAGGTGGAAATTAGCATACACACACACACCACACACGCACACACGCACACACACACCCTATTTCCTCCTGCTTAGTCTGGTTAATTTCTAGCTCTCCTTCAAGCCTCTAACTCCGCTGCTGCTGGGAACTGGCACTTGCCTCTCTCCCCTCCCCGCCCCACCAGTGCTGGCCTGGGTGCCCCCTCTCTGTGCTCTCAGGCCTTTACAGAACACTTTCGCATCAACTCCTTGCCTTCGTGATCCGTGTTTGCTCCCCTGGACTCTTCTCACTACTTCAGGATCTGGCCCTGCCTTGTTCACTGCTGTATCTCCAGGCCCTGGCCCAGCGCTCGCACGTGGCAGGCATGTAGCCATAACCACTGTAACATTTACCAGAGCCCAGGATCTGGGAGGGTGCCTCCTGACATAAATGCGGTTAATCCTCACATGGTTAAATAGCACCCAGAATCCATTCCCACCTGTTTCTTATCCTATAGAAGCGGAAAGCTAAAGCCTTACCTCCCAGACTCACTTCTTTGGGAGTGGTGGGTGCACACTGAGACCCTCACATGGGATTTGGAGGGTGGAAGGGAACCAGAGACCGCCTTCCTGCTGCTTTGGCTGCTCCCTTCTGGCAAGCAGGGTCACACAGATGGGCATCATTTCTGGCAGCGTGTCCAGTGTGCGGTCCCCACCCCTAGCAGCAGCAGTGGAGCCCCTGCCTGCTCCCGGGATCACAGCCAAGTCAGTGTATCCTGAACTGAGAACTCAGGTTGCCAGTGGCAACCTCCATTTGCCCACCTTCCTCTCCTGCCCAGGACTAGGGAGCAGATCTCCAGAGACTCAACCTTACCTCCTCTCCTCCTCCATCCAACCATCCCATAAGCATCTAGCCCTGTCTCAAGTCACTTTGCTCAAAACACCTCGAGTGGTTCCTATTTCCTGCAGTGAGCTCCGGCTGATACGACCGTTGTCATCCATATTTTACAGATGGGGAAACCGAGGCACAGGGAAGCAAAGTGGTCTTCCCAGAGCTACACAGCTGGTGAGTGGTAGGGCCAGGCTCGAAACCCAGGTATTCCTGAGCTCTGAACTGTTAGCCCACCAGGCTCTTCTGCCAATGGTATTCTCCAGGCAAGAATACTGGAGTAGGTTGTCATTTCCTTCTCCACGGGAACTTCTTGACCCAGATGGAACCTGCATCTCCTGCTTTGGCAGGTGGATTCTTTACCACTGAGCCATCAGGAAAGCCCTCCTGCCAGCATACCGTCTCCTGTTAGGCAGCTAAGAGTATAGAGGAAGCCAAAGGATTGTCCTGTGAGGAGAAAAGTAAATCAAAGCAGTTGGTTGACACTTAAATACTAATTCCTTTAGTATTTAAAGGACACCAGTCTTGCTGATGTCATGTGTGGGCAGCCACTGGGCTAGCCCGTCTCCCTGGACAGATCTTCCTCTGGAGTCTTCACTCACTTATTCATTCTTTTATAGATTCAACAAATAAGTGCTGTCACATAACAAGCATAATCAGATCTTCCATGCCTCACAGAGATGTTCCAGGGGAAACAAGTCTGCATTTCGTTGTTGACTAGTCCCTCTTTCAACATCCCCTCTTTCCACAGGTGGACACCAATTAGCAATGACTCCAAGCGTGCCAGTTGCCTGTGAGACGTGAGCAGTGCTGCTGGATGCCTATGCCTGTAATGAGGATTTACATTCCTAGAGATCTGAGATAACTCGGATGTTAATTCTCCACAGCCACAGGTCTGCCAGCAGAAGTTCAGCCAAAAGGTAGGAAGGGAGGGGAGGGAGCCTAACAATGGGTGTAGAACACAGATGCTTTTTTACTCATTTCTCTGAGGCTGTGCATAGGCTTCACAGGAATCTCGTGTTTGTCCCTTTATCAGACCTGGGCTTGGAAACTGTTGCTGGTAATTCACTCGAGCTCCTGCAGGTCACCTTCTGGATTTTTAGGGTCCTCATCACACTGCACTGTAAGCATCGATTTTCTGTTGTTGCCCTCATCAGACAGACGGGCCCTCCTCCATTATCCTGCGTTCCTAGTCTAACCCAGGGCTTTGGGCACGGTCTGCATCTCACACTTGCTTGCCAGTCGTTTCTACCTTGGTGCCACCACAGGTCTCTCTGGATGCTTTTCTCCAGGAGAAATGTCGCTTTCTCTTTCTCTACCCAGCTCAAATCAAAAGGGCTCAACAACTGTGCATGGAACTCAGAGTCTGGTACAGGTTTAGAAAAGCAAACTGATGTGTGCCATGCACTGCAGTGCTAGGAAAAACTGTAACAGACTTTGAAATGGGCAAAGGCTCACTGAATGTTCTTTCAGTGGAACGCTCTGAGTTGTCTAGGATTCCGGGCTGTCTGATCCTCTAGGGAACTAACTGCACATTTGATTGTCTTTTCCTGGGCCATTTTATAACTCTGCAGTGATGGAAATTAACTTGTAGAGGGCTGATGATGGTGCACATGCTTCCTGTCTGATGTGCGACACAGACTGTTTCTGTTCAAGGCAATGCAAATGAGTTTTGTCCAGTAGAGAGTCTGTTGTTGTTGTTCAATCACTGAGTCATGTCTGTATCTTTGCGACCCCATGGACTGCAGCACGCCACTTCCCTCCACTGTCTCCAAGAGTTTGCTCAAATTCATGTCCATTGAGTCGGTGATGCCAACCACCTCATCCTCAGTTGCTCATTCCCTCCTTTTGCCTTCAGTCTTTCCTAGCATCAGGGAATTGGCTCTTTGCATCAGGTGGCCAAAGTATTGGAGTTTCAGCATCAGACCTTGTAGTGAATATTTAGGGTTGATCTCCTTGCAGTCCAAGGGACTCTCAGGAGAGATAAGTCTCTATAAGGCCAATTCTCATTTAAAAGTTGTAAGATCTTACTGATTCTTTCCTTAATTAATGAGTTATATAAACATGTTAATTTTACTATTTCTCTATGGGAGGCTTGATTTTGCCACTTTCACTGTTTGTGACAGAGGCAGTGAAAATAGGTATTGAGTGTTTATTCTGTGTCAGGAAGTATGCTAAGGGTTTTATAGTTGTTGTATTTAATTCTCATAGCAGCCCCATAAGGTAAGTTATATTTATTAGCCCCATTTTATAGATATAGGAACTGAAGCCTAGAGGTTAAGTAACTTGCTTAAGGACCGAGAGATAATCAGTGGTCTGTCTGCACTTTGAACCCAGAGACCTGGGATTTGACACTAAGATTCATGCTCTGACTACATTGTAGACAGAAAAAGACACTCAAAAACAAACTGGGGCAGCCACTGTGCAAAGCAGTGTGGAGGTTTCTCAGAAAAACAAAAATACAACTACCATATGACCCAGCAATTCCACTCCTGGCTATATGTCTGGGAAAAGATACATGCATCCCAGTGTATATAATAAAAGCATTATTTGCAACTGTCAAGACATGGTGACTTCCCAGGTAGTCTAGTGACTGAGACTTTGAGTTTCCACTGCAGGGGGTGAGATTTCGATCCCTGATCAGGGAACTAAGATCCTACATGCCATATGGAGTGGCCAAAAAACTGAAAAAAAAAAGGATACGGAAGCAACCTAAGTGTCTATCAACAGATGAAAGGATAAAGAAGTGGGTATATACACATACACACACACACACACAATGGAATACTCATGGGAGGTCCTGCTGTCAGTCACTAAGTCCTGTCTGGCTCTTTGCAACCCCACAGTCTATAGGCTGACAGGCTCCTCTGTCCATGGGATTATCCCATTAACCCACTGGAGTAGGTTGCCTTTTCTTTCTCCAGGGGATCTTCCGGACCCAGGGATTGAACCTGCATGTCTGGCATTGGCAGGCGGATTCTATACCACTGAGCCACCTGGGAAGGCCACAGTGAAATACTATTCAGTCATAAAAAATCGTGAAAATTTCCCATCTGCAGCAACATGGATGGACTCGGAGGGTGTTACACTGAGTGAAATAAGTCAGACATACTATATGTTATCATTTGTATGTAGAATCTTAAAATTACAATAAACCTGTGAATAAAACAAAAAAGCAGCCTCACAGACATACAGAACAAGCTAGTCCCGCTACCAGTGGGGAGAGAGGGGCAATATAGGGGTAGGAGGAAAAAATGTGTTATTAAGAAGGGATTATATGAAATCATACGTGTGAAACTTCTGAAGATTGTAATGCATTCATCTCCTCCTGAGAGAGCACCAAAATCACAACTAGCTGTTGAAGAACCATCAAAAGGAGGATGCTGGAACCCACTTACAAAGACAAAGAAGAAGAGACAGTAGGAGGGGTGCAGAAATGATAAAATCCAATCCTAGACCTGTCAGATGGGCAACCCACAAACTGGAGAACAGGAATACCGAAGAAAGTCTCCCACTGTTGTGACAGTTCTGAGCCTCATATCAGGCTTCCCAGCTTGGGGATCCAGCAAAGGGATGGGGAATCCCCTGGGAATCTGACTTTGAAGGCCAGTAAGATATGATTACAGAACTTCCACAGGACTGGGGAAAGAGACTCTTGGAGGACACAAACACAACCTTGGGAAACTGGGACCCAGGGGAAAGGAGCAGTGACCCCACAGTAGACTAAGCCAGACCTGCCTGTGAATGTCTGAGGGTCTTCTGCAGAGGTGTGGGTCAAGAGTGGCCTGCTGCAGGGACAGGGGTCCCAGTAGCATCTGTCCTGGGAGGTACCTGTTGGTATAAGTCCCCTTGCTAAGTCACTTCAGTCGTGTCAGACTCTGTGCGACCCCATAGACGGCAGCCCACCAGGTTCCCCCATCCCTGAGATTCTCCAGGCAAGAACACTGGAGTGGGTTGCCATTTCCTTCTCCAATGCATGAAAGTGAAAAGTAAAGTGAAGTTGCTCAGTCATGTCCGATTCTTAGCGACCCCATGGACTGCAGCCCACCAGGCTCCTCCATCTATGGGATTTTTCAGGCAAGAGTACTGGAGTACTGGAGTGGGGTGCCATTGCCTTCTTCAAGTCCCCTTGGAGGTTGCCAATAGCCCTACCACATAGCCTGTAGACTCCAGGACTGGGTTGCCTCAGGACAAGCAACAGGGAGGGAGCTCAGCCCCACCCTTCAGCAGACAATTGGATTAAAGATTTACTGAGCAGGGCTCTGCCAACCCAGATTTCCCCATAGCAAGTCCCTCCCATCAGACACCTTGCACAAGCCTCTTATCCTCATCCATCAGAGGGCAGACAGAAGAAGCAAGAACTACAGTCCTCCAGAAGGAAAACCACAATCACACAAGGCTAACCAAAATGATCACATGGATGACTTGTCGTGGCAAAGGGGCCTATGTAACTCAATGAAGCTATGACAAAATGTGGCCCACTGGAAAAGGGAATGACAAATCACTCCAGTATTCTTGCCTCAAGAATCCCATGAACAGTATGAAAAAGCAAAAAGACATGACACTGGAAGTTGAGCCCCTCGCCCCCAGGTCAGTAGGCATCCAGTATGCTACTGGGCAAGAGCAGAGAAATAGCTCCAGAAAGAGAACTGTGCCAAAGTAGAGACAAGGCTCAGTTGTGATGTGTCTGGCAGTAAAGTCAAGTCTGATCTTATAAAGAACAATATTGCATAGAAACCTGAAATGTTAGATCCATGAGTCAAGATAAATTGGAGGTGGTCAAGCAGAACATGGCAAGAGTGAACATCAACATTTTAGGAATCAGTGAACTAACATGGATGGGAATGGGCAAATTTAATTCAGATGAGCATTACATCTACTACTGTGGGCAAGGATCCCTTAGAACAAATGGAGTAACCCTCATAGTCAACAAAATGCAGTACTTGGGTGCAACCACAAAAACAACAGAATGATCTGTTCATTTCCAAAGCAAACCATTCAAAATCACACTAATCCAAGTCTGTGCCCCAGCCACTAATGCCAAAGAGTATGAAGACAAACTTCTAGACATCTAGAACTAACACTCAAAAGAGATGTCCTTTTTAAAATAGGGAATTGGAATGCAAAAGTAGAAACCCAAGAGATACCTGGAGTAACAGGCAAGTTTTGCCCTGGAGTACAAAATGAAGCAGGGCAAAGGCTAACAGAGCTTTGTCAAGAGAACATGCTGGTCATAGCAAACATCCTTTTCCAATAACACAAGAGACAACTCTACACATGGACATCACCAGATGGTCAATAATGAAATCAGATTGTGTAGAGCTTCTCCATCTTTTATATTCTTTGCAGCCAAAGATGGAGAAGCTCTATATAGTCAGGAAAAATAAGACCTGGTGCTGACTGTGGGTCAGTTTGTGAGCTTCCTTTGCAAAATTCAGGCTTAAATTGAAGAAAGTAGGGAAAACCACTAGGCTATTCAGGTTTGGCCTAAATCAAATCCCTTATGATTATACACTGGAGGTGATGAATAAATTCAAGGGGCTAGATCTGGTAGACAGAGTGCCTGAAGAACTATGGATGAAGGTTCATAGCATTGTATAGGAGGCAGTGACCAAAACTCTCCCAAAGAAAAAGAAATGCAAGACAGCAAAGTGGTTGTCTGAGGAGGCCTTAAGGATAGTTAAGACACATGAAAGGCAAAGGAGAAAGGGGAAAATATACCCAAATGAATGCAGAGTTCCAGAGAATAGCAATGAGAGATAAGAAAGCATTCTTGTGTGAACAATGCAAAGAAATAGAGGAAAACAATTGAATGGGAAAGACTAGAGATCTCTTCAAGAAAACTGGGGACATCAAGGGAATATTTCATACAAGGATGGGCACAATAAAGGAGAGAAACAGCAAGGGCCTAACAGAAGTAGAAGAGATTAAGAAAAGGTGGCAAGAATACACAGAACTATACATAAAAGGTCGTAATGACTTGGATAACCATGATGGTGTGGTCACACACCTAGAGCCAGACATCCTGGAGTGTGAAGTCAAGTGGGCCTTAGGAAGCATTACTACAAACAAAGCTAGTGGAGGAGATGGAATTCCAGCTCAGGTATTTCAAAATCTAAAAGATGATGCTATTAAAATGCTGCACTCAATACTTCAGCAAATTTGGAAACTCAGCAGTGGCCACAGGACTGGAAAAGGTCAGTTTTCATTCCAGTTCCAAAGAGGGGCAATGCCAAACAATGTTCCAACTACTGTAAATTGTGCTCATTTCACATGCTCGCAAGGTAATAGTCAAAATCCTTCAAGCTAGGCTTCAACAGTATGTGAACTGAAAACTTACAGATGTACAAGCTGGATTTAGAAAAGGCAGTGGAACCAGAGATCAAATTGCCAACATCCATTGGATCATAGAGAAAGCAAGGAATTCCAGAAAAATGTCTACTTCTGCTTCATTGACTATGCTAAGGCCTTTGTGTGGATCACAACAAACTATGGAAAATTCTTAAAGGGATGTAAATAACAGACCACCTTACCTGCCTCCTGAGAAACCCCTATGCAGGTCAAGAAGCAACAGTCAGAACCAGACATGGAACAACAGAATGGTTCAAAATTGAGAAACAAGCTTGCCCAGGCTGTATATTGTCACCCTACTTATTTAACTTATATGCAAAGTACATCATGCAAAATGCTGGGCTGGATGAATCACAAGCTGGAATCAAGACTGCCGGGAAAAACAGCAACAACCTCAGATATACGGATGATACCACTATAATGGCAGGACGCAAAGAGGAACTGAAGAGCTTCTTGATGAGGGTCAAAGAGGAGAGTGAAAAAGCTGACTTAAAACTCAACATTCAAAAAACTAAAATCATGACATCTGGTCCCATTACTTCATGGCAAATAGATGGGGAAAAAGTGGAAACAGTGACAAATTTTATTTTCCTGGGCTCTAGAATCTCTGTGAATGCTGACGGTAGCCATGAAATTAATAGACACTTGCTTCTTTGAAGGAAAGCTGTGACAAACGTAGACAGTATATTAAAAATCAGACCCATTACTTTGCCAACAAAGGTCCGTCTAGTCAAAGCTATGGTTTTTCCAGTGTCATGTATGGATGTGAGAGTTGGACACATTTGAGCACTGAAGGAGGCTAAGCACTGAAGAACTAATGCTTTTTAATTCCCTTGGACTGCAAGGAGATCAAATTACAGGATTTAAGTCCCTTGGACTGCAAGGAGATCAAATCAGTCAATCCTAAAGGAAATCAACCCTGAATATTCATTGGAAGGACTGATGCTGAAGCTGAAGCTCCAATACTTTGGTTACCTGATGCAAAGAGCTCTCTCATTGGAAAAGACCCTGATGCTGGGAAAGATTGAAGACAGGAGAAGGGGTTGACTTAGGATGAGATTGTTGGATGGCATTATTGACACAATGAATTTGAGCAACTCTGGGAAATAGTGAAGGACAGGGAGCCCTGGCATGCAGCAGTCTGTGGGGTCGCTAATAGATATATGCCTTTGCAACTGAACAACAACAACACACTATAGAATTTAAAGAATCCTTCATTCAGTTAAAAAAAAAAAAACAGATCAGCAAGACAAGAAAAATGATCTGGGGACTCAGATAAGGCCCCCTGTAAAAGCAGGCATGAACCAAGTTTCAGAAGTCAGATAGGAGTTGGTGCTGAGGAGAAAGGAGAAGGGGCTTCTGCTGCTAAGTCGCTTCAGTCGTGTCCGACTCTGTGTGACCCCACAGACGGCAGCCCACCAGGCTCCCCCGTCCCTGGGATTCTCCAGGCAAGAACACTGGAGTGGGTTGCCATTTCCTTCTCCAATGCATGAAAGTGAAAAGTGAAAGTGAAGTCGCTCAGTCGTGTCCGACTCTTAGCGACCCCATGGGCTGCAGCCCACCAGGCTCCTCCGTCCATGGATTTTCCAGGCAAAACTACTGGAGTGGGGTGCCATTGCCTTCTCCGGAGGAGCTTCTAGGCATTAGCATTTAGGAAGGCAGGGGTCTGAAACAAGGTCTTAGTTGGGCTGGGGAGCAGGGTGCGGGCTTAGGACTGATGCAGAAGCTAATTAAGAAGGGCCCTATGGGTCCTGCTAAGGACTTTGGACTTTATCCTCAAATTACAGGATTTAAAGCAGAGTAAGTGATTAATGAGTTTTATTATCTTTATTGCTTTGAGGTTGTAAAGGCAGCTGAAAATCTGGCCTTTTTAGAAAAGTCATTTTAGCAGCAGTGTTGAGGCTGGATTGAAGGTGGTGAGAACTGACAGGGAGGCTGTTAAAAATGAAGCCTATGGCAGGGAAGAGGGCACTATAAGGAGAAACAGTAAGTAAAGTCTAAATATTTGGACAACCAAAGAGGAATGTGGGGGTGGGAATGGGGAGAGGTGTGGAAGGGGCTGCGGCGCAGATAAAGCTCACACTCTGCTGCAGGCCTGTTTATGCTCATTTTTTAAAGTTAACTGATTTATTTGGCTGTATCAGGTCTTAACTGTGGCACACAAGATATTCATTGCATCATGGGGGATCTTTCCCTGTGGAACAAGGACTCCCAAGGGTTGTCTTTTTTTTCTTTTGGTTTAGTTGCACCATGCATCTGGCATGTTAGTTCCCCATCCAGGGACCGAACCTATCCCTGCATCCCCTGCATTGCAAGAGGGTCCTTGTTTATGCTCATTCTTAGCATCTGAGAAACAAGACAGCGCTGGGAATTTAAAAGGTTGTTACCAAAAAGCCTCTAAAGTTCCCATGCTGAAAAGTATATATAAATAAGGCCTAACACAAAAGCAGACCCCGGTTTCATTCCTGGGTCAGGAAGATCCCTTGGAGAAGGCTTAGGATACCCACTCCAGCATTCTTGGTCTTCCCTAGTGGCTCTGATGGTAAAGAATCTACCTGCAGTGCAGGAGACCTGGGTTCGATCCGTGGGTTGGCAAGATCCCTGGAAGAGGGCACGGCAACCCACTCTAGTATTCTTGCCTGGAGAATCCCATGGACAAAGGAGCCTGGTGGGCTATAGTCCATGGGGTCACAAAGAGTCGGACTCGAATGAACGAGTAAGCACAGCATAACACGAAAGCACCCAGGTGGTACTAGTGGTAAAGAACCCACCTGCCAATGCAAGAGATGCAAGAGACATGAGTTTGATCTCTGGTGGGAAAGATCTCCTGGAGAAGGAAATGGCAACCTACTCCAGTCAGTGTTGTTGCCCAAAGAATCCCCTGGACAGATGAGCCTGGGGAGCCCATGAGCTGCAAAGAGTCAGACACGACTGCAGCGACTTAGCAGATACACATTTTTGTTTTGGTTTCAAAGGAAAAAAAAATAAGATAGGGAAAGATAGACCACAATGACAAGAACTATTACAAACCTTCTCTTGATAACTATAGATGTACAGATCGTCAGCAGACCAGGTGATTTTTAATCACCTCCTGGCTTCTTAATGGCTGCTAGCCACTTCCTCTTGGGACCTGGCCAGAGTAAGCTCCGGAAATGCAAATTTTTAATTCTGGAATCAGTAAAGCACATTAGGAAAGGAAATCTCACAAGTAAAGAAATCACATTATGAATTCCAAAGCCAAGGAAAATGACTGTTAAGTCAGATTGTGAATTCATTGGTGCAGAGTCCAAGTGATTGGTCTCTATTCATCCTTCAAGATTACCCAGGATACAACCTTTCTCATTCTTGTGTTTCCAAACTTCCATCCAGTACAACCTTCAGCTCCAGCAGTTGAGCTGTATGCAGGGGTTGGGGAGAGTGGTAAAACCCAGTTAAAGGGTGTTTTCCATTTATACCCACTGGTGGTGCAGTGGTAAAGAATCTGCCTGCCAACACAGGAGATGCAAGAGACAGTGGTTCAATCCCTGGGTAGGGAAGATCCCCTGGAGTAGGAAATGGCAACCCACTCCTGCATTCTTGCCTGGGAAATCCTATGGATAGAGGAGCTTGGTAAGCTACAGTTCATGGGGTCACAAAGAATGGGACATGACTCAGTGACTGAGCACACACACAACACACACCCCAGGATATTGCATGAATCAGATGATATACTGGAAAGGCCTTTATGTACTCCAGTGATTGTTCTGCTTGATGACAACTGACCCTATTTAATTTTTAAAACTACTATGAGCTCAACTAGTACTACTGTTCAGTCAACTGTATGCAATGTACATTCACAATCCTCACAATAATTAACTTGCCCAAGAGTATATACTTTTCTGTCCGCTTTAGGCCCTCCTGAGGTTGGGTTAGAGACTTCTCCATGTGATGTCCTGTCACAGCACTTACTGTGCAGTCTTCCCTCTGGAATAGAAGCTGTGGGTGCCAGGAACCCTGAGCATTATTATGCCTTCTATCTAGAAACCAGATAAGCACATAGATAGCACTCCAAAAATACTAGGTGATGAATTAATAAAAGTTTTATCTTATATCCATATTCCTGTTTTCCTTATAACTTACTCTTCACTGTCTGCTTTCCCTTACTACAAAGTAGGTAGGATGCATGCATGTGAAGACATTATTATGTTCATGGCTGGATTCTCAAAACTTAGAACAATGCTTGGGAACTAGTAGTTCAGTTAAGTCGCTCAGTCGTGTCCGACTCTGCAACCCTATGGACCGCAGCACACCGGGTTTCCTTGTCCATCACCAACTCCTGGAGTTTGCTCAAACTCATGTCCATCGAGTTGGTGATGCCATCCAACCATCTCATCCTCTGTCGTCCCCTTCTCCTCCCACCTTCAATCTTTCCCAGCATCAGGGTCTTTTCCAATAAGTCAGTTCTTCGCATCAGGTGGCCAAAGTACTGGAGTTTCAGCTTCAGCATCAGTCTTTCCAGGAAATCAGGACTGATTTCCTTTAGGATGGACTGGTTTGGTCTTGCAGTCCAGGGAACTATCAAGACTCTTCTCCCACACCACAGTTCAAAAGCATCATTTCTTCAGCGCTCAGCTTTCTTTAACATGCTGTCTAGGTTTGTCATGGTTTTCCTTCCAAAGAGCAATCGTCTTTTAATTTCATGGCTGCAGTCACTACCTGCAGTGATTTTAGAGCCCAAGGAAATAAAGTCTGTCACTGTTTCCATTGTTTCCCCAGCTATTTGCCATGAAGTGATGGGACCGGATGCCATGATCTTAGTTTTCTGAATGTTGAGTTTTAAGCCAGCTTTTTCACTCTCCTCTTTCACTTTCATCAAGAGGCTCTTTAGTTCTTCTTTGCTTTCTGCCATAACGGTGGTGTCATCTGCATATCTGAGGTTATTGATATTTCTTCCGGCAATCTTGGTTCCAGCTTATGCTTCTTCCAGCTCAGCATTTCGCATGACATACCCTGCATATAAGTTAAATAAGCAGGGTGACAATATACAACCTTGACGTACTCCTTTCTCAATTTGAAACCAGTCAATTTTTCCATATCCTGTTCTAACTGTTGCTTCTTGACCTGCATACAGATTTCTCAGGAGGCAGGTCAGGTGGTCTGCTATTCTCATCTCTTTAAGAATTTTCCAGTTTGTTGTGATCCACACAGTCAGAGGCTTTTGCGTAGTCAATAAAAGCAGCAAAACTTTGCCAATATGTTGTACCAATTTATTCAGCCACCAACTGATGACAATTTATGATTTAAATCATGTTATCAATGTAGTAGGGAAAAATTCAAAGCTCATCAATCTTTCAGTTTACATTAAGAACATTTACATTTAAGAACTAGGTAGAGAGGACTTCAATCATGAGTGGCTGCTTATTATATTTCTGCTCTTTTTAGAATCAACACAAATATTGAAGGAAAAGGATTATCAGTTACTAATCAGGTGCCTCTTCCTTGTAGGGGCAGTGTACAAAGACCAAGGGCTTTGGGATTCAAACCTACCTACTTAAAGAGCACCCCTCTCAGGCGGTGTTAGTTTTCATTCATTACCAAACAGGGACCATTACATTTCTAAGAGTAAAAGGAGGATAGGTCTGAAAGGAGTTTGATCATTTAGCTAAGAGTCTTACCTTTAAGAGTCACTCCCAAACTACCCTCTGTGAGGCTCCACCCACCTTGGGAATTAGAAGAGCTCAATTTTTCCCCAAGTACTACATATCTTTGATATATATATATATATATATATATATTTTTTTTTTAAATAGGTGCTTACACTTATTAAGCCCTTGCCTAGTACAAGCTGTCATGTATCAACTAAACTTCATGACAGCCCTGGGGCAACAAATGGCATTAATTATTAACACCTTTACAGAAGAAAACACCTGATGCTTAGGTTTGAGGTCACAAAGCCTTTGTTTGAACCCTGGCAGTCTATACTGTTAACCAACCAATAGGCTGTGATTTCTTTGCTAGCTATTCCAGTGTCTTCTAGCAAGTCATGGTAAAAAGCCAGCAAAAAGTAAATCAGTGCTGTATAGCCAAGAAGAGATATTCTACTGAATGACTGTCACAACGGCCCAGACTAAGTGGGGAAAGGATGACTGAATCTGAAATCCTAAAGCTAAAACACATTTCAGGAATGATGTATTTGAAACCGCCTTGCTGCTGCTGCTGCTAAGTCACTTCAGTCGTGTCCGACTCTGTGCAACCCCATCGACGGCAGCCCACCAGGCTCCCCCGTCCCTGGGATTCTCCAGGCAAGAACACTGGAGTGGGTTGCCATTTCCTTCTCCAATGCGTGAAAGTGAAGTCAAAAGCTCAGTCGTGTCCGACTCCTAGCGACCCCATGGACTGCAGCCTACCAGGCCGCTCTGTCCATGGGATCTTCCAGGCAAGAGTACTGGAATGGGGTGCCATTGCCTTCTCCGTGAAACCGCCTTAGATGCTTCTAATCTGAAGCAACTTGGCTTAATTGCTCACATTTGGGCAAGCCAGGCAAGCTTGGGCCATCACTTCCTTACAAGTTTTCATAGCAGCCGAAGTCTGTCATTAACCTCTTTCTTCAAGTACCTGATCTGATTATTAAAACAAGCCATGTTGCAAAGGTGGACATACACTGTTCACCTTTCCTCATCTTTCCAACGACAAGAGGGCGGGTGATGCACACCTGATAATTAAATTTATTATACTATGAACCATTTCCTAGGGAAGATGTAAAACTTGGACATTGAGGTTTTTCATATAAACCAATTCTGAATTTATCAATCTGAAATTCAATATAATAAAACAAGAATAAGATTATTCATTAGTATGATTAAATCAGGGATAAAAATACCTCCCTGAATTTTCTATAGTTTGTTTTAGCATCATCCTTTTCTGAATACTTTTGTAGAAATTATTTTGAATAGGTTAAGATGATTTCAGTTCTCAAAAAATGACTATATAATGTGATAATATGGTCTTGTTGCCATGATCATCTGCAACTGTCCAGTCTACCAGTTTCTTAAACAATTTTTCAGCTTTGAATTGAGACTATTTCAGAGCATACTCTTGACCAGTTCCACGCCTCTTTGGGC
The DNA here is from genome assembly GCF_000754665.1 of Bison bison bison. NCBI lineage: Eukaryota > Metazoa > Chordata > Mammalia > Artiodactyla > Bovidae > Bison > Bison bison. The sequence continues at coordinate 7,708,269 of NW_011495072.1, read as the reverse complement.
ACAACAGTCTAGACAGCTATATGTTTTGTGACTTAACAGAATGTGGGACAGAGGGAAGCAAGGATAAGCAGGCACTCTATTTTCCCAAAGCAGCCACTGAAACTCTGTCAAGTGAAATAAAACTTAAGAAGTCTAGTCAGTCCTTACATGGAGCAAGGGACAAGACTGCCCAGTCAGAAAGCTCAGATGCGTCCGGTGTTGAAAACAGCACTGCAGCACGAGAGGATTAGCTGATTGTTAGCAAGGACTAGATGGCAGAGCAGGCCTATATTGGGCTTTAGTGTTGGCTCTGTTACCAAAACTGATCCTGAATAAATCCCTTAAGCCTGTGTCTTCAGCAGGGAAAAAGTCAGAGTTGGATTGGGTGGTAAAAGGTTTTGTTTAGTCCAGCTTTGAGCCAGTTTTTAACCTTTTGCTTCTGAATACAGCAACTTGAGAACCCTTCCTCCTAATAAATGGTGATCATTCTGCACCAAAATTTCATCACTTCACTAACAAGTTTCAGGTAGTGGAAAAATACTAAGCAGGGTCTTATGTATAGATGCAGCTTAACAACTGGGATGGGGGAAAATAATCTTATACTCCTGGTTTACTCCCCCACCCCGCATTTTTTACTTAGGGTGATCCTCACTTTTTAGAAAGGGAAAGAGGCATACAGAGGTTAGGTCGGTGGAAAATGGCGGAGTCCAAACTGGAGCCAAGCCTGTCAACAATCACAGCAGGCTTCTCCCCTAAAATTCCTCCTCCATCTGCCATGATACCTGAGCACAGAAAGGGAGTTTTCATTGTGTCCTTAAAATTAACTGCTCTGCTTTCAAAACGCTTTCAGAGAAGTAGTTTTAAAAAATTTCTCTCCTGCTTGCCTGGAAGAAGAGGTTAAGGAGAAAAATCAAAATAAGCCATATACACAAATTCCAATGCACATGTGCTGAATTTTTAACATTAGCAAGGGCCAGATTGAATCTTGATAATGAAAATGAAGACAGACAATATTTTCCTCAAGAAAATAAACATTTGGAAGAAGAAACATTTCTTAAAAAAAAAAAAAAAGAAAGAAAATTTTTATTTTAAAAAGCCAGCCTGTTAAATAAGGTTTTATGTCTATACTTTCACACTGTCAACCGCAATATTTTAAAATGCATTGAATATAATTCATTGAATGTCTAACATTATCTTCCTGCTGTAATTTAAAAGATACTAGGTTAAAAAAAATTTACAGTTTTCATTCTGGTCTGTCCCCCTCCCTATCTGTATACTAAACCCATTTCTTTACATTTCAGATAAAGTGAAAAAGGGTCACAAAATCTTTAGGGTTGTGTGAAGAATAAGAATATGCCCAATAATTCTAAGCAAAACATAATTTCCTTTAAGGCCTTATCAGAAAAAGAAAAGGAGTTATTTATTGATAAGCCAAAATAGCAACTTCTCTCCCAATCTTATCCCTATTGGTTTCTGTGGGCCAAATTTCTATGGTTCTCTTTAATTAGCAAACACTACACAGACTGAGTATCTCACACTCAGTGCTAAGCTAGATATGGATATAAATGAAACCACTGGGAATCAAAGGCGTACAATTCCAGGAAAACAGCAAAAAAGATTCCAAGTCTCACAGTTTACCTGAAGTTTTGGAAAAGTTTAAGCTGAATTCAGCTGCTGTATGAAATAGCTTTCTACATTTAATTTAGTGAGGAGGCACGAATACATAGTTGTGTATTTTAATACTAATTTTTACATTGAAAAAAATAGAATGTAATCTCAAAAAGGGCAATTATCTATGACTACGCAAAATGTATCTTTGGAAAGGGGAAGAAAAATAGTAATTTAATGAAATCAACTCTCAAGCACTTGACTTCTAATAAGCAACCCAAGAAAAGACACTGGAGGGTTGATGATGAGTAAGTACAATGCATCCAGAAAAGCCAAGATGTTTTCAAAGTTTCATGCCTTAAATTTCCTAAATACATATCTAGCAGGCATATATGCCAAGCAACTACTGATGCTAGGAAAATATTTTAGTCAGGGTTTTATAAAACCACCAACTTTCAAATCTTCTAGTGACAATATGAAACAAAATTAATTTAAAATTTTAGATTTGCCTCAAAGCAGTTATTTTTATTTGTAACGGAACACTGAAAATGGATGAGTTAAGCAGAATAGTTTTAATAGTTAAGGCTCCCTAAAGACTAAAACTTAAGGCACGTATTATAATCTTCATGACACTGTTAAAAGCAAAGATTTAAACAAACAAACAAACAAACAAACTGACTTCCTTTTCTCATTCTTTTTCAACCACTCCCTTCCCAAGGCTAGGCATTTTTAATCCAGGCTACTGGTAAGGAGTGAAACAAAAATTCCATCAATAAACCCCTGGTATGATTCCCACAGAAATGTCCAGTATTTGCACTGAGCACCACTGGTAGATCACAGGCCAATAGAATATTTTGGGTCATGAGCTGCACCATTTACCCTTCAGTCCCACAGGTTCAAACTGGACTCTCCGCCTCTTTGGGGTCTTCTTCTGTGGCTTTATGTTCTGGAGATTCTGCTGCATCGATGACTTCTTTTGGCTTCTCAGCAACATCTACATTGGTCTCCTCATCTTTACTTTCCTTTTTCTGCTGCTTCTCAGCTTTCTGTTCTTTTTCAAGAAGTCGGTAATTGATGCCCATGCCAATGAAAAGATAGATGCCTGCGACAATAAGGATTATGCCACATGCCCAGTATGTGTATTTGTAGTCTCCATATATGTCATTGAGACGACCTGAGGAATGTTAAAAAAAAAAGTTATGAGGGTAAACAATTATACCCTTTCCCAAATAAAGTTTACGGATCCATTCAAAGAGCTCATAAATGCCAAATTAGTGTAAAAAGAAACTGCTCAAAATTATTTGATCTTTCGTCTATGATGTCACACTGATTTGGGGTGTCCCCACACATTCTGTTATCTTTAGCAACTTGAAAATTATTAAATCGTGGTAATTTTGAATTGCAAAGTCCTTGAGGTTACCTGGGGCTCTCTAGTGGATCAGACAGTAAAGAATCTGTGTGCAAAGCAGGAAACCTGTATATGATCCCTGGGTCAAGAAGATCTCCTAGAGAAGGGAATAGCAACCCACTCCAGTATTCTTGCCTGGAGAATCCCATGGACAGAGAAGCTTAGCAGGCTACAGTCCAAAGAGTTGGATACGGCTGAGGGCCTAACACTTGAGATCACATAAAATCAGTTTTCTCAATATACAATGGAAAAATTTGCTCAAAAGAGGTTTAAGAGTCTTGCCCGTCACAGAGGTAATTCCAGTCTCCCAGGCCAATGCACTTTTTCTGACATCAGCATTTCCCAAAGAGCATTCCTGGGGACACTCATCCTCTGCTAAAACATTAACTAACAGCAATACTTTCCACCATTCTAACCTCACAACAGGAAGATTCTATCATCATTCCCATTGTATAACATAAAAGCTGAAGTATAGAAACTTTAAGGAAGGTCACAAAGTTTTAAGTTATACAGGTTGGCTTTAAACCCAGTGAGTCTGGGGCGAGGGGAAGGGCAGGGTTGGCAAAAAAAAAAAAAATAAAATAAACCCAGTGAGTCTGACTCTGAGGCGTGCACCCATAACCTCTGTGCTTCAGGCTACCTCCCTCATGTTTCCGTAGTCAAGTAAATTTGCAAATAACACACCACAGTCTTTTCTATTCACGTTTTTATGAGGTCTGATATTAAAGAAACTTATTTAAAGAAACTTTGGAAAACTCTACACATATAAAAGATATAATAACCAATTCAAATATGATTCCATATGGTTTTCCAATGCAGGGCATCACTCACTCAGCAATACTTAGTTTCTATATATTAATACAGCCCTGGGTCTGTTAAGCCCTGAGTTAAGAGTGAGCAAAGGCGGTAACAGTTCAGCAGAGAAGAGAAATGTTAATCCAATAACCACACAGACTGTGACAAGTGCTACAGAAATGTTTGAAGGCAGAAAATAGGAGGTTTGGGCCAGTAAGAAGGGTCAGGAAGGCTTTTCTTTTCTTGGTAAATATTTATTAAATGGAAAAAAAAGTTTACTAAAAAAAAATGCTGGGGGTTGGTTAAAACTCTATTAAGGAGAGGGCTTCCCAGGCGTTCGCTGGTGAAGAATCCACCTTCCAAATGCAGGAGACATGGGTTTGATCCCTGGATTGGGAACATCCCTTGGAGGAGAAAATGGCAACCCATCCCAGTATTCTTGCCTGGGAAATCCCATGGATAGAGGAGCCTTGCAGGGTACAGTTCTATAATAAGCAGGCATTAAAAATATTTTTTCTCAAAAAAAAAAAATTAAAAAAAAATTTTTTTCTCTTTAAGAAAATTGATTGAAATGTAATCAGTGCAAAGAGGTTCCAAAAGGTCATTTATTACGGCACTGCACACATTTTCTTTGAAAGAATATGTGCTTTTATCTGTTCCCCCAAATAGCAAATTAGCTACCAGCAATGGTCTCTGTGTGGTGGGATAACAGGTTATTATTTTATTGCTTGCCGTTTTCTGTTAAAGCCTTAAGACATGCTAACAAAATAGTTTACCCCAGTGTGAAACTCAGTACCAGGAAGGTTTTTATCTTAAAAAAAAATTTTTATGACTGCACCAGGTCTTCATTGTGGCACACAGGATCTTTAGTTGCGGCATGCAAACTCTTAGTTGTAGCATGTGGGATCTAGTTCCCCAACCAGGGATTAAACCCAGGCCCCCTGCACTGGGAGCAAGGAGACTTAGTCACCAGACCACCAGGGAAGTCCCAGGAAGGCTTTTCTTAAAGTGTAAACTTAACCAAGACTTACAGGATAAGAGTTAATCTAGGAGAAAGGAGATGGGAAAAGGATCCGGGCAGAGAACAGCCGGTGCAAAGGCAGGTGGTAGGAGGAAGCACCAGGTGAGAGGGGATGCACAGAGAGCAAACTGGGTGGTAGGAAATGAGGCTGGAGAAGGTGGGCCAGGCCAGGCAGGTACCAGGAGCCACAGTAGGGAATTTCATCTTCACCCTAAGAACGCGGGAAGTAACTGGAGTGTCCTAAGAGACTGGAGAACAGCTAGAGTGGATATGGGTAAAGTTAGAAGGCTACTGATAGAAGATATGGGTAAGAGCAGTAGTTCTGATGGAGGAAAAATGGGCAGATCAGATAGAGATTTAGGAAGGAAAAATGGACAGGATTTATAGTCTCCTTAGGTATAGGGAGGGCTTCCCTAGTGGCTCAGATGGTAAAGTGTCTGCCTACAATGTGGGAGACCCGGGTTCAGTCCCTGGGTTGGGAAGATCCCCTGGAGAAGGAAATGGCAACCCACTCCAGTACTCTTGCCTGGAAAATCCCATGGACGGAGAAGCCTGGTGGACTATACAGTCCATGGGGTTGCTAAGAGTCAGACACGACTGAGCGACTTCACTTAGGTACAGGGAGGAGAGAGGGTAGAAAAGTTCTGATGGGTCAGTAATGGGTCTTTTGTTATGTATCCTTCCCGACTTTATACTGTATAATCTGAAAAGCTGAGTCGCATCCAGAAGTCGAAATTATTGTTGTATTTTGTATTAATGATAATTTTTAAATGTAAACTGGTTAGCATTCTTGAGAGAATAATACATCAGGTTTTATAGTCACTCACGAGCTGTGTGATCCTGGGCAAGCAAGTAATTTCACTTTCAGAAGCCTCTATTTCTTGGTTTATAAAATGAGGACAGTAATAGTTCAACATCATAGACTTGTAATATATGACAGAATATAGAAAATGATCAGTAGGACAGTCCCTGGTATACTATAGCCCTCACCTACTGTACCCATGGTACCTACTGTTATTTTTAAATATTTTAATAAATATGTGTTTGAAGTAGTTTTTATTCTTCTTTCAATCTGATGATTCACCTTAATTCAAGTATTTGAGCAATTATGATATGATAAACACCATGTCACACTGAGGATACAGAAATGAGAAGGACTATCAAGCAGCCCACTGACTTTTGTTTCCATCACCTTCCCAATCTTCTCTGCCTGTTTTATGTTAATAGAACCATAGAAATTGGGAGACATACTATACCTAAAACTGGTGGTCCCAGGAGGACAGGACAGCACTCCACAATGGTCACCAATCCCACAGCACTGGAGAATCTCTGGGGTCCCACAAGGTCCATCAGCGTTTCAAACAGTACTGAGCTGAGCCACCCAAAAGCAAATCCAAAGAATCCCGCGTAGATACAGAGCTCTATATAGGTAGAGGATAAAGGTGCTGCCAGATGACACAGTCCATTTGCGATAATAGATGCGGCAAAAAAATACTGAACTCGAGGTCTTATCCACTTTGTGTTGGCTACAAGTCCCATAGAAGGTCTGGCTACCATGTCAACAAAAGCCAGAATGGAAAGAAGGAAGGCAGCCTTCTCACTAGAGTAATGCTTACTCTTGCCATAATTGCTAAGAAAGACCAATGGTGTAAATAGTCCAAAAAACATGAGCACATTTCCAGACAGGTAAAGCAAAAAGCCTCTGTGCTTGAACAGGCTTAAGTCCAGGAATGTATTAAGTGTTTGGAAGATTGATTTTTTCTCTTCTTTGGGGTTTCCTCCAATGAGATCTGTATTTGCATCACTTGCCCCCTTTTTCGTCTCATATTTTCCAGCTTCCTGAAGGGATCCTTTAGACTTCTCTTTCTCTGCAGTGGTTGGCTTGGGCCCTATTGGTCTCATCAGAGCTCCAGCCACACAGCAGTTTAATAGTAAGCCCCCGAGAATTAGGAAGCTTCCTCTCCAGCCGTAGATCATAAAGAAAGCCTGGTTGAGGGGGGCCAGGGTAGAGAGGAACACAGGGCTGCCTGCCATGGCTAGTCCATTTGCCAGCGGTCGTCTCTTATAGAAATACTTGCCAATCATGGTCAAAGCCGGATTTAAGTTGAAGGCAAGCCCAAGACCTGGGGAGAAGAAAAAAAAAGAATCATATATTACAATAAATGTCAGAGACATATTTTGCATTACTTAACCAGACAAAGAAATTAAAATAAGAGGTATATAATTCAAAAAGATTAAAATGGAAAGATATTCTGTGCTCATGGACTGGAAGAATCAACATTGTCAAAATCTCCTTATTACCTAAAGAAACCTACATCTTCAGTGCAATCTCTATCAAAATCCCAAGGACATTTTCTGCAGAAATAGAACAAAAAAATTCTAAAATATATATGAAACCTCAAGAGACCCACTGTTCATCACAGCATTATTCTTCCTCTGGGGATCTTCCCCACCCAGGGATCAAACACGCATCTCCTTCATCTCCTGCACTGCAAGCAGATTCTTGACCGCTGAACCACTGGGGAAGCCCAATGGATAAATATATGCAACTGAATACTACTCAGCCATGAAAAAGAACAGAAAAAATTTGCTATTTGCAACAACATGGATGGACTTGGAGGGCATTATGCTGTGAAATAAGTCAGACAGACTAAGGCAAATACTGTATGTTACCAGTTATACGTGGAATCTAAACAATACAAACTAGCAAATATAACAAGGAAAAAACAAGACTCAGAGAACAACCTGGATGTTGTACCAAATAATTCGTGCTTTATGTTTAATACTCTCTGGTGCTCCAATAGATGTCTATTCCCTGGTAAGAGGAATAGGTAATAAAATAGTAACCAGTGACCACTCTTGCAACAAACTGCAGAACACATTTTATCTACAACCATTGACTATTCTTAGGACAAGAAATAAATGATTTCTTTCAATTCATTCATTTATTCAACAATGTATACCTATGGTATGACAGCAATTTCTTTAAAAATTCTTTCTATTGCTCTTAAATTGCTTGTCAAAATGATAATCAGCTAATTTCTATGAGGGACTTTCATTCAAAATATCTGAAAGACCAATGTAGGTGAATACCAAATAACCAGCAATATTAATATATTGAAAATGAATCAACTCACCTCCAATGACTCCAACAGAAAAGTAAAGTTCCTGCACAGTGTTACAGAAGGAAGCAGCAATCAAGCCACTGCCTGACAAGATGCCACCAACAATCATGACTGGACGACTGCCATATTTATTCACTAGGACACTGCTGATAGGACCTAAAAGATAACCAAACGTTCAGTAGTACACAGGCACTGATCACTGCATTAAGTGACAAGTCCTCCAAAATTAGCAGACACACAAAGGCAATGATAAGAATATTGCTACCTATCATTATTTCATAGTCTTATAGGTATGTGTGCTGGAAAATAAAGATGGTAAAAGAATCATTAACTCTGTACCTTCTCTGACTTGAAACACTGGATGGAATTTTACTAAAATATAAGACTCTAGCCTATCCTTAATCTTTCTCTTATAAGGCAGAATAGGCTGAAAACACCTTGATAACATGTTCATAGGCTTCTTGATTTATCAAGGATATGATCAACACATATTTAGTAAGTTTGCTCTATATTTTTGGACAGGCAGTCTGATGAGATAATGTGGTTTGTGTTATATTTTTTAAAAACAAGAAAAAGCAAAGGGAAAAATAATTATTTTTTCCAAGTTCAGTAGTTTTGTGATTAGGACATCTAAATTTAAAACAAAACTGTTCCTAATTACACCTATATATCTCAGGTACTGAATTGAATGCCTTTCAACCTGGTTCTATGCTTATATTTTGTGGTATCAAAACTATGAAAAAATGTTCGTAGGAGAAGATTTAGTCAGATAATGGTCAAACCATCATCAGGTCTAACAATGCAAACAAGATTAAATTTTCTCAGCTAAAGATACACATACCAAAAAATCAGTTTTTCCTTAACGTGAGAGAAGAAACCAAATAAATGTGTAGTGTTATAAGAATCACGAAAAGATTTTGTGCATTTCATGTATTTTTCAAATACAAAAAAATCAAATGGCCTCTCTCTACTTGAAATTGTAACTCCCCTTTTAAGTCTTAATTATGTGTCTTATCCAAAGCAAACAATGTTTCAAAAGCTGTTACACAACTTTTAAGTAGACTAACAATATTTGTTGATTACAAACTTGAATGACATTCCACATTCACTGAATTTCATTTATTACAAGAATACTTACATCCCTACTTGGTGGCTCTGGACATGACAACTTTGTTTACATGACACCTGGTTAAGGCAGATGACTACAAAAAGAAAGGGTCACTGCAAGGGTCATCAGGGAAGGGGACACAAGGAGAACTGATATTTGAACTTGCAACATCACAAAGCTAGCAAGAACCAAGTTTCAAAACTATCCCGTTTTCTCTCCATTACATATGTGTTTCTGGAACTATGGTTTCAGAGTTACAAAGCAGAAGACATACAAATTCAAATTTTTCTTCCATTAGCACAGTAAATTCTTACATTATTCTGTTTATTCTATCTTAGCTCCTGAGAAGATAGTAAGTCTATTTTTAAAAACAGAATACACATATTCTGAATATCGTACGTATATACCATATGTATGGGGCTTCCTTGGTGGCTCAGACAGTAAAGCGTCTGCCTGCAATGCGGGAGACCCGAGTACGATCCCTGGGTCAGGAAGATCCCCTGGAGAAGGAAATGGCAACCCACTCCAGTATTCTTGCCTGGAGAATCCCATGGATGGAGGAGCCTGGTGGGCTACAGTCCACGGGGTCGCAAAGTCGGACAGATTGAGCGACTTCACTTTCTTTTCCCTATACCATATGTATATGTATGTACGTTCAGTTGTGTCTGACTCTGTGGGACCCCATGGACTGTAGCCTGCCAGACTCCTCTGTGGGATCTCCCAGGCAAGAATACTGGAGTGGGTTGTCATTTCCTTCTCCAGGGGATCTTTCCAACCCAGGAATCAAACCCAGTCTCTTGCATCTCCTGCATTGGCAGGCGGATTCTTTACCAGTGTGCCACCTAGGAAGCCCTGTATATGTATACATACGTACAATAAACACGCAAGAAGTAATTAAAGCTTTTGATATCCTAGTATTTCAGAGGACCAATTCTCTTTAAAAGGCTGGGTCAAGAGATGACTGCAAGAGAGAATTCAGCCTCAACCAGGGATGTGTCTAAAGAAGTTTTCATCAAACTTTTAAGTCACTTCATGAAAATATTAGGCCACGGCTGGTTTGGAAATAATTTGAATTTACAGTTTATATATGATGAAAGAATTAAATACTGAAAAAATATCATTAGTCATTAAACAGATTTTTGTATAATCAGAGTTACAAAGCCCACAAAGACTGCCACATTGTTGACACTGTGAAGTAAAAGTAAAATGCTGTAAAGTTTGAAGTATTTTAAGTTAGGAATGTTAAGATGACATTACTGTGGAACTAAAAATATGTAAATTCATACTTTCATGTTAAAAAAGAGGAAAAAAAATCCAGCAACCCAAGAGTAGGTAACTGTAGGTAACTAAGATCCTATCCTTTAAAAATATAATTTAACAAGAACCAGTATGTATCTGTGAACCAAAGCACACAAAAAGAAATTAAGAAGAGAAAAGGAAGGAAGGAGGAAGGCAGGCAGGCATGAACCCTAAACCACTCCTAAAGCAAAATGATTAGGGTTGAGGGAGTGGCCCAAATGCACAAGTTAAAGGTTAAGGCAGTTTTAAAAATAATTCTTAAAGGGGCCAACCACCTAGGAGCCAAACAAAACAAAATAACCATTTGGTAAAAATTATGCCACGAGGTTCTTGATATGCAATTCGTCTTTCAGAGTTATTTCAGGAAGGATGACCCCAATTAGCTATCATTAAAAATAGAGAAGGGTACAGTTTATAGGCCTATTATAACACAGATTCAAAGAAATGTGCTAGTTATCTCTGGGTGAAAACAAGAAACTGTTCTCCCAAAAGAAAAGTGTCATGTGCAATCAGCACTACTGACATCACTTACTTCTGATGCAAAATGCCAACAGCTTTCAAGCTCTTGCTCTCAGAATTACAACATGTGAACCTGTTGTTTGTAGTCAGCTTAAAAATACTCTGAACACCTGGAGTACCTCTAGATAATATCAATTTCTTCAAGCCATCAGAGTCAAAATCTGATTAGAAATCCTAGCAGATGGAGTTCAGAGCCTCCAAAATTAATGGTTCTCAGAAGCTAGAAAATGTCCAAAATCCCTTTTAATTTCTCTGGACTCATGAAAAAAAAGTAATATAATAATAAAAAAAAAAAGTACTTAATCTTATAACAGACAAAACAAACATGCATTCAGAATTTAAAAAGCACAGAAACATTCTGCAGAAAAAAAAATAAATCTTCGATCTCCATTCCCACTTTATGTCCCCTTAAGGCAGCCAGCTTACCCTTTTTCTGTGCAATGAGATTAAGCACTGAACTAAATTATGACTTCAAATACTTATTCCTGTTTCATGAGTTGTTTACATTATTGTCTCAACAGGATTACAGACTTTTCAAGGGAGAAATCAAGATCAGTGTCCTCTATAACTTAGACCTAGCCTAGTGAGGAATATGTGTGTACAGCTTGATAATATGGGTTAAAATATACATATATATATTGGTGGAATCTGCCACCAATTTAGAAGCCTAAAGCTAAGGTTTTACAGATGAAATACAGAATCTCTTTAAAGGCCTTATGTGAAAATAATTTGAGGTACTAGTGAAAGTCGCTCAGTCATGTCCGGCGACCCCGTGGACTAATACAGTCCATAGAATTCTCCAGGTCCGAATACTGGAGTGGGTAGCATTTCCCTTCTCTCTTCTTGGGATCTTCCCAACCTAGGGATCAAACCTAGGTCTCCCGCATTGCAGGTGGATTTTTTTACCAGCTGAGCCACAAGGGAAGCCCAACAATATTGGAGTGGCTAGCCTAGCCCTTCTCCAGTGGATCTTTCTGACCCAGGAATCGACTGGGGTCTCCTGCATTGCAGGTGGATTCTTTACCAACTGAGCTATTAGGGAAGTTCCTCTGAGGTACTAAATTATCATTAAAAAAAAAAAGCGAAAGCTTGGCTACATAATCAACATGTGAGCTGTCAATCCCAGTAAATAAATACACTTAACTTTAGAATCTCTGCTAACTAAGCAACTACTTATTATTATGAGAGGTTTTGACTTTTATATGTTAAATTGTGATTTGATGTTCCAAGGCAAACAAATAACCCCAGTTATTTTAAATGATGTTGAGGTAAGCAAGTTACTCTCCACATTTCCTTCACTCCTTTACAACATGTGGAAGAAAACAGAAGGGTAAAAAATGATAAAACTTAAGCTAAGATGCAGCTGAAATGCTGTAGAACTAATTACATCACAAGGAACAAAACAAGGAGGGGTTTATCCACGTCTTTAATTCTAACACCATGAAAAGATTTTACGTGAGACTTTGAACTGTGATAGTCAAGTTAGCCTGATTTACTTCAATCCTCCCAACATCAATTAAAAAGAATTTTTATTTACATTTATATCAAGAATCTAGCAGAAGCAATAAGCAAAATCAGTTGTGCACATGAAATTTTTCTAAGAGCTTTAAGTCCAATGATACTGAGCTGGAACAAAACCTAACAATTTCTTATTTCTGTTTTTGGAATACTATAGTGCAACATGCAAAGCAAGAGTTGTCATTGTTAATTAAAATTAAAACTGTGATTATTTTAAACACAAAGCTTTAAGGAGTATGATTTCAAACCTCATGAATAAAACATTTTTTAAAAAGTTACCTAAAACAAAGTATCTGGTTGCTTAGTGAAAATCAAAAAATCAGGCCTTAGTGGATACTCACCTCCACCATACATGACAGCCAACATGATGGAAGATATCCATGACACTTCACTGGTGGTGGCATTAAATATACCTTCAATTTCTTTGAAGAACACAGTAATAGATTTGGGGAACGCATAAGAGAAGCCGATGGAAATGAAAGCTCCAATTACCACTGCCCACCCCCAGCCTCCATCTGGGGGGGTGTATCCAACTGGACCTCCAACTGCTGGTGGCATTGTAAATGTTGATAAATTCCAAAATGCAGTTCAAATCCAAGTATCTATACAATACAAAATTTAAATGCAATGTCAGCAATAAAGCACTCCCATCTAGAACTCCCAACAACAAAGTACACTTTACACGTAGCTCTCAAGTAACAGAACTATTTTTCAATACTCTATGAAGGTTCTAGGTTTTAATACAGGCTTTGTAAGTTTTTCCCCTTTCTCGTGTATTCTTCAATACTCTTTCTCTTATTAATATGCTGACTTAAAAGTAACAGGAAGTAGGCACCTGACTTACTAGATACATAGCAATTTGCAAAATACAAGATCATTCTGAACACATAAGAATTGCATTTAATGAGCTGGAAAATAATTTCAAAAAGTTTCCTTTTATCTATCTAATTTCTTTGGTTAAACTCCTAAACATATAAGTTGAACTATAAAGTCAAAAGATAGTAGTTTCAAATAAAAGATTATCCCTTTTTCTTGAAGCTACCCAATACTAATATTTAGCAAGGTTTAGACTGTTAGATTTTGAATAGTTTTGGAAAAGATGGGAGTGGGTGTTTGATAGTAGGCTTACCTGTTTTCTCATGAAGGTCTCTTTTATTTTAAGCCAGCTTCCACCCTATGTTTAACTCATCCTACAACAGTATGTGAGTATGTCCACTTCAAATTATCTTCAGTCAGACTGTATTACTACAATAAATATAGGTCATAGATGACAAGCTCACTCTTGGCTGCAGCATTCTTTAGTCTAAAACACAAATCCCTAACTTCACACTGTAGGAGCAGTATATTGGTTATCTTCTAAATACTGTTCTTTCCAATCCATCTGAACACTTCCAATCTGATTTAAGACACTGGACATTGTAGGGTAAGGAAGAAGACAGTCCCAAAGGAAGGTTTCTGTAAAGGCAAGGATATAGTTTCCTCACTTCTACAACATTGCACTAAAGGTTCTAAGCCAGCTTGTGCAGGCAAGAGAAAGAAATTACAGGCATAAAGACTAGAAAGGAAGAAGTAAACCTGTCTTCATTCACAGATGACAAATTGTCTATGTGCATAATGCTAAGAAATAAAAAAAGTATTAGAACTAAAAATGAACTTAACTAGATAGATCTCAGGATATAAGACCAATAAATTGAAATCAACTCGTTAAGCCAATTTTGAGTTTTCCTTTCATCTAATTGGGCTTCCCTTGTGGCTCAGCTGGTAAAGAATCCATCTGCAATGTGGGAGACTTCGGTAGGGAGGGTTGGGACATCCCCTGGAGAAGGGAAAGGCTACCCACTTCAGTATTCTGGCCTGGAGAATTCCACGGACTAAGTCCAAGGGGTCACAAAGAGTCGGACATGACTGAGCGACTTTCACTTCACTTCACTTTCTTCATCTAATTATGAAAAAAAAAAAAAACACTTGAATTTTTTCAATCAAAGAAGCACTAAAAGATTAATCTGCCTCAGAATGTTTACACACAGAGAAACCCACAGACAGTAGAGTCACTTAACACATCAAGCTCTGACTCGAACAGCTAATTCATGCTGGACATGATTAAACTTTGAGCTTAGCTGCCAGCTACGATTTGTCCCAGTTAGTTACAGCAGTTACAGTTTTTAGTCACTAAGACTTGCCTCATCATGTTAATAATATCTTATCCCATTGTGTAAAAATTAAGATTTAAAACTTGAAGCTTTAAAAAGATTCATTAGGAAATAAGTACAAGAAATAAGAGTATCCAAATTTTGAAAGAAAGAACACTTCAAAACCCAGACATGGATTCAACAGTTCTGCCACCACCCAAAAAATGCTTGTCCTTCCTAACTTAAAAATTCTGACAGTACATAATAGAAGGTGTGTAGTATCATCTAAACAAACTATTTTCTTTCAAACTGACCAAACTTGAGCTATGAACAAAAGGGTTCATTCAAAAAGTAAAATATGTGAGCAGGCTTCCTTGTACAGTATTCACAGCCCCAGTGAGAAGAGGGAATGCGCAAGTCCAGAGGTGAAAAGAGATTAAAGTTTTATATTTTAATCCTTACAGTGTGCACAGTAGCCTTCTTATTAGCTATTAGTTTATGACTCTCCAGTAGTTGCCTGATAGTGATAGGAAGATTTTTTTTTTTTTTAAGTGATAAGATAATGAGAAAGTTCTTCATCAATTGACTGGGAAAGAATAGGAAACAGTAAATAATCCTAACTTTTCTTAGCAATGATGGTGGTGACAAGAACCACCTTCTAGATTTTCTGATTTCTCTCCTTTTCTCATAACTCTCAGGAATTGTGCAAGTAAACATTTGGAAATTCAAAGTTGAGCTTCCTACCCTTCATGCTCTGCCCCTACTCTAGAAGAGTTATAAAAGCCCCTGCAAATAGTATTCATTATGTTCTCTACACTTTTTCCATCAACATTTCAAACAACATTTTAAACACTTTTAGGAAATGACAATGGCCCGTATGTGAACTTAAAAGAGCAGAAAGTACCTAAAACCAATTATCGAAAAGAATTTGTTACTAAGTGTAGACCAGTTTTACATATCAAATTCACATAGAACATTCAAATCCAGAAAGGCTGATTAACTGAAGCTATTGATGCTGAAGTAGCCAATCTACTGCTCTTTATAACTGGCCCCCAGTCCAGCTTCACGGCTTTCAGAACCACTTGCCCCAAGGTAGACCGCAAGATTCAAGGTCTAGGAAACCTCCTTTGCCTTCTCTATTTTAAATGGAATACAATGAAGAAAACCAAAACAAACTTTTTTAAAAAAACTACAAACAACCAGAAGGCACCAAAGAAAATGAGAAAGGAGGGAAAGGGACAGGGCATAATCTTTTTTTTTCCCCCTGCAAGATCTTAGTTCCCTGGCCAGGAAACACCAAGCCCTACCCACTGGACTGCAAGAGAATTCCCAGGATACAACTTTTAAAAGAAGGTCATAGCTGTTCAGGACAAAAACTGGTTAGAACAGATCAGGCCCAAGATGGTGGAAGTTTCAACTTCATGGATGTTGAGCATTCTTACACATTCATTATTACATATTAGCATACGCTACATGAACACACCCATACATGCTATAACAGTTCTAAGGTCAACCATAAAAGACCAAAGAGTCGGTGGTGACCCAATTTCTAAAAATCTTTGCTCCTTCCCCACAAAAAAATGGAGTAATCCTCCCCCATAGTGAAATTAGCCAGCCCATAAAAACTAACACCCCATACCCTGGGGCCGCTCTCACATTCTGATACAGCCCACACTCTATGGAGTGTTATCTCCCAGGGCTGCTCTTGCCTTTTGAGATGGACCACATTCTATCTGTGGGGTATGTATCTCCCAGGGCATCTTACCTTCTGAGATGGCACATACTTGTCTATCGAGTGTTTATCTCCTTAATGGGCTTCCCTGATAGCTCAGTTGATAAAAGAATCTGCCTGCAATGCAGGAGACCCTGGTTCAGTCCCTGGGTTGGGAAGATCCCCTGGAGAAGGGAAAGGCTACCCACTCCAGTATTCTGGCCTGGGAAATTCCATGGACTGTATAGTGCATGGGGTCACAAAGTGGTGGACACTACTGAGCAGCTTTCACTTTATCTTGAATAAAACTGTTTTCCCACTTAGTTCTGGGGCAGAGCCTCTTGCCTACCAGTTTGTATCCTTCCAAGCATCCTATTCTTAAATCTGTTTCTTGTCAATTGCTTTTCCTCTCACTGAATTCCTTCTGCACTGAGACAGAAAGAACCTGAGTTTCATTACATCCTGAGACCAAGTGTGTGGTTTCAGCTGAGAGATTGTGGATTTGTTCAGTTTAGTTGCTCAGTTGTGTCCAACTCTTTGTGATCCGACTGCAGCACGCCAGGCCTCCCTGTCCATCACCAACTCTTGGAGTTTACTCAAACTCATGCCCATTGAGTTGGTGATGCCATCCAACCATCTGTCGTCCCCTTCTCCTCCCGCCTTCAATCTTTCCCAGCATCAGGGTCTTTTCAAATGAATCAGCTCTTTGCATCAGGTGGCCAAAGCATTGGAGTTTCAGCTTCAACATCAGTCCTTTCAATGAATATTCAGGACTGATCTCCTTTAGTTTGGACTGGTTGGGTCTCCTTGTAGTCCAAGGGACTCTCAAGAGTCTTCTCCAACACCACAGTTCAAAAGCATCAATTCTTCAGCACTCAGCTTTCTTTATAGTCCTAAACCAGAGTTTGTGTGTTCAAGTCCCATCTGAGAGGTATGTATGGGTTCGAGGTGTGCAGTTTCAAAAGGATAAATACTACTGTAACTGATTCGGCCAACACTCCGCAGTTTTGAAATGCATGATTTTTGATCAAATGGCATATAAAGAACTTTTAAGAATCTCCCTTATCATTCAAGGTAAACCCAACCAATATTATAAGAAATTATACATAACACCCTTGAAGAGAAATGAACTATTTCCTAGCCAGAATGCTTCAGAATACATGAAAATTGATTCTAAATCTTGTTTTTAGTTTAACACATATTTATAATTCCCAAAATGTCAACATTCATTACTAATTATTTACAGATTTAAAAATAATTTACATGATCAGATCATCCTACAAATAAGGTTTTTTATCTACAGCAATTCTAACCAGATATGTTGTTGGAAAAAGAGATTTTAATGGTCAGCTTCTTCAGATGATTGTGTATATTCTCTGATATGTTACCCAAAGTTGAGAAGTGATGCCTCCTTGAGACTTCCCCTGACTTCCCAAGTGCAGGTTCAAACAGTTGCTAATCAGGAAAGGGAGAAAATGAAGAAACCAGGATCAGTCAAGAAACAACAGTTCAGTTCAGTTCAGTTGCTCAGTGTGTCCAACTCTTTTCAACCCCATGGACTGCAGCAGCCTTCTCTGTCCATTACCAACTTCCGGAGCTAGCTCAATCTTATGTCCATTGAGTCCATGATGCCATCCAACCATCTCATCCTTGTCCCCTTCTCTGCCTGCCTTCAATCTTTCCCAGCATCAGGGTCTTTTCCAGTGAGTCAGTTCTTCACATCAGGTGGCCAAAGTATTGGAGTTTCAGCTTCAACATTAGTCCTTCCATGGAACACCCAGGACTGATCTCCTTTAGGATGGACTGGTTGGATCTCCTTGCAGTCCAAGGGACTCTTCAAGAGTCTTCTCCAACACCACAGTTCAAAAGCATCAATTCTTTGGAAACAACAGTGTTCAATATTAATACTATACAGTAGCTCTTTGATATTGCTATAGTGACCCCATTTTACAAAGGTGAATCTGAATTTTCTTGTATCTTCTTTTAGAAATGAGGATAAAAGCTTTATAAGTAATATAGAAAACTGATGAAGCTGATCGTATCTGCAAATAGTCTAACATACAAACTTAAAGGGAATGAATATATTTACATGTGTATATTTATAGTATGTAGATACTGACTTCAAAAAGAAAAACATGAAGTTCATTAGCTATTAAATATACCATCCAAGAAGAAAAGTAATCTACAGTAGATTAAACCCTCTTGTCTATAACAATTTCCTGTGTGTCATGCTGTATTTCTTATCCATTTCACTCTTGCCACTATCCAAGCACAAACTGTGGTACAACTTTATGAACTATATCATCCCAAAGAACAAGGGTTAGTTTTTATTAGTGCAATAAAAAAAAGCATACTGTTAATAAAGATTCTTTCAGAGGCAGGATTTTAGGGTCATTAGATCCCAAGAGGATCAACTGTCAATATGCTAAATCATCAAATTTCATCTGATTGTTATTGCAATTAAAACTTTCAAAATTATGAACTGTATAATCATTTAAAAGTTATATTAGGATACACACCACTTTTTTGCTTTCATATAATAAAATGTGAGTGCCCCCCCATTGAAAAGCCGTAAACAAGACAGGCATGGTCCCTGCCATTGTAGAAATTAGATTCCAAGGAAGAAAGAAAACAAACAGGTAAACAAATTAAGTAAACTAAATATGTTCTGCTGCTGCTGCTAAGTCGCTTCATCATGTCTAACTCTGTGCGACCCCAGAGACGGCAGCCCACCAGGCTCCTCTGTCCCTGGGATTCTCCAGGCAAGAACACTGGAGTGGGTTGCCATTTCCTTCTCCAATGCACGAAAGTGAAAAGTGAAAGGGAAGTCGCTCAGTCGTGTCCGACTCTTAGCGACCCCAAGGACTGGAGCCTACCAGGCTCCTCTGTCCGTGGGATTTTCCAGGCAAGAGTACTGGAGTGGGGGTGCCATTGCCTTCTCCGAAATATGTTCTAAGTATACCTAAAACTTTACAATGGTTGGAGGTTGGGAAGGGGAGATAACATCCTCTTTCCACATCCTTGTTGTTTGACTTCTTCCAACAAACATACATTGCTTTATAATAAAGAAAACAGAAAGCAGCAAAGTTTTAAAAGATGACGAAGTTATATGTGCTTATGTGACTAAAAACGTTAAATGTACCTGTCATTCTATCATCCTCATGTAGTGAAAAGTGAAAGTTGCTCAGTCGTGTCCGACTCTTTGCGACCCCATGGAGTACAGAGTCCATGGAATTCTCCAGGCCAGAATACTGGAGTGGGTAGCCTTTCCTTTCTCCAGGGGATCTTCCCAACCCAGGGACTGAACTCAGGTCTCTCGCATTGCAGGCAGATTCTTTACCAGCTGA
This sequence comes from Bison bison bison, assembly GCF_000754665.1. Lineage (NCBI taxonomy): Eukaryota > Metazoa > Chordata > Mammalia > Artiodactyla > Bovidae > Bison > Bison bison. The sequence continues at coordinate 7,688,702 of NW_011495072.1, read as the reverse complement.
GCCACCAGGGAAGCCCTGGTGTAAGCCCTCGTGTAAGTTAGTTACATTTAATGTAAATTCTAAACTTCTTTCTAGGATAGTCATGCATAAACACAAAAATAAACATGAGACTGTATTTCATGCTTTATAGCCTGCTTTTCCTATTCAATGTCTGAAGCATTTTTTGATACGTGCCTAGTTCTGTAACTTTTTTTGGCTACACTATGCAGCATGCAAGGTCTTAGTTCCCTGATCAGAGATTGAACCCATGCTCCTGCAGGGGAAGCATGGAGTCCTAACCACTGGGCTGCCAGGGAATTCCCTCTAACATTTTTTTAAAATAGTGTTATTCTATTCTGTGGATGTACCATACTTTAAAAAAAAAAAAAAAATCACCTATTGTTGAGCACATAGATTGTTACATGGAATTTCTACAAAATTCTAACGTTTTTAATTCATATTATAAAAAATAAAAGGAGCCTATTTTTCACTCTTTCATTGTATTTTGTGGCAAAAGCATTTTAAAACTAAGAATCACACTAATATTCAGAACTCTGAGAACAGTATGTCAAAAATGTTAAGGTTCACTTTAGACAGGCAATAACATTTTTTTCTACATTAAAAAAGAAGCTAGTGCTCCAATATAAAAGTCTTTGGATTAATTTAGGGCTGAGCATGAATTAAAATCTTTGGGTAAAGGTGGACATCTACTCAAAGAAATAGCAAATTCATTTTTTAAAAAAATATTTATTTATTTTTGGCTGTGCCCTGTCTTCAGATGCTTGCAGGCTTTCTTTCTCTAGTTGCAGGCACTCTCCAGTTGCAGAGCGAGGGTTCCGAGGGCTTCTCACTTCGCTGCTTCTCTTGTTGCAGTTCATGGCTCCAGAGCATGGTCTCAGTAGTGCACAGGCTGAGCTGCCCGACGGCATGTGGGATCTTCCTGGACCAGGAATCAAACTTGTGTCCCCTGCACTGGCAGGCAAATTCTTAACCAATGGATCACCAGGGAAGTCCGACAAATTCATTTTTTACTTTTCACTGCAAATTCCTAACTTGCAGAACACTATCCCACCTCAGTGTGGTTAGGCATCTGGGCTACCCTCAAATGTCATACCACAGAGAAGTTAAAGTACTATATATCTGTATATAAGTATTTTAGAAAATAGCAGCATAATTAACTAAACAAAAAACCATGAGATCAAGTTAATTTAAGTACTCTAACACTGGGGCTTACATATGGGGTTAAGGAGGCAAATGAAGATGTCCAAAGATTAAAAAATAACTTCTCTGGGGGAATACCCTGGCAGTGCAGTACTAAGGATGCTGCGCTTTCACTGGTTTAACTGCTGTGGCAGTTATTTGCTCATTAAAAAACAAAAAAGAACTCATGGATATTTCAAAGCTTTTAAGACACAGTTGATACTCACAAGAGGCGCCAATGCTTTAGGATACCTTAAAGATCAATTCAGAAACAAAAGCAAAGACAGGAGTATAAATGTGTTCCAAATCCAGAAGCATTTAGTAATTTTCAAAAGTGAAATTATTTTTCATTAATACCATAATTATAAGTTTATTTAATGCTAAAAGTCTATTTCAGTCCACTAATATCATTACTGTTTTTCTGAATATACCTTGCCACGTGAAATTAATGGCCTCTATGACAACTTAACTCAATGCTTCTTGGCTGCTGCTGCTGATGCTAAGTCACATCAGTCGTGTCCGACTCTGTGCGACCCCACAGACAGCAGCCCACCAGGCTCCTCTGTCCCTGGGATTCTCCAGGCAAGAATACTGGAGTGGGTTGCCACAGCATGCTGAAAAAAACTAACAGAATAATTCCCACATTTGTTTCTTTCTTTGTAAGTAACTATTCCCCTCATTAGCTTAGGTGTGTGCTTCTAGATCTTGAATTAAAGACAGAAGCTATTGTTTCAACTTATAAAAAAGCTAAGGAACTCCCTGGCAGTCCAGTGGTTAGGATTCCATGCTTTCAGTGCCAGGGGACACGGTTTGGTTCCTAGTCAGAGAACTAAGCTGGGTGCAAAGCAAAACAAACAAAAACAAAACAAAACAAAAAACACCAACTAATCCCTCCTCCAGGACCAAATGATATTAGGATTCAAAGAACGTGACTTTCCCAGTTTTTGAGGGTGCAGGAAAAATATGAAACAAAGAACCCTCCAGTGATGTTATGCTTTCTGTGTTAAGAAACACAGGCAGAAAGGTATTTTGTTTCAGCACATAGAGCTTACCTGATCAGTCTCACTTTCTGAGTTATTACTACAGCAGATTTTGTCTTTTTTTTTTTTTTTTAGTTCTACCAGTTTATTGCTACCAACCTGTGACCCTCCACCCTCATGCACACATGCTCAGTCATGTAACCCCATGGACTGCAGCCTGCCAGGCTCCTCTGTCCATGGACTTTTCCAGGCAAGAATACTGGAGTGGGTTGCCATTTCCTTCTCCAGATTTTGTCTTCTTTAATGCTTCATTTTCACTTGATTCCAGCAGATTAAGAAAGTTGGAGGCTGTGTCCTCCAAAGGTAGGTTTTGCTTGGCAGAATTTCAGGCTATATTTTGGAATACCTTTATATGTTGTTTTCTATAGCACTACAAATATATATTCAACAAATCAATATCTAAGTGGGCCATTTCAGTTTATTATTATATGACCTACCTTGTTCCAAAATCTAAAGAAGAAACATAGTGGACTGAATTAAAATTATAATTAGACATACTGTCAAAACAGTGTCATTTATGTTACACTTTGAATATAAATGAATATTTGAATACAGTTAACGATATTTCTGTTAGACTCTACTTCACTACCAGTATTCTGAAGCTTAATGGGGAAAATTACAAATTATTAACAGATAAACAACAAAGAAAGCTTTTCCTTTTCTTGCAAAAGGCTGAGTTGAACTTCTCACAGTGATAATTAACACTATACTTAGTTTCATATTAAAAAATTTTTTTTGAAACCTAGAAGCAACAAAGTAATATGTGGACATTTCATTTCATAGCTTTATTTTCATCCTAAAAGTTTCAAGCCATATTTTAAAATATGTATTTCTTCATCTTTTAGTGAGTTCTTGTATACATATTTGTTTAGTAAATATCCTTTGAATCGAGTCTGAACTTCATTACTGTGCTACATTTGACCCTCATTATCTCAAAGAACCAAGTTCAATTTTCTTACTTGTCTTATTAGTACAGTCAAACTACATAAGAGTATTGAAACTGAGTACTCTTTGGCATTAAAGCATTATCCACCGTTCTCAAATGTTTGTTTACAAAGCTTTTTAAGACTAGACACTAAAGATGTATCAAAAAAGTCAGCATTATCACCTCAAAATATACTATAATTAAACTTAAATACCCTTTTTAATTGCTGACAATATAATTTTATGTTCTAAGATAATAATCAGTTCCTTTATTAGAAATACGTAATTTTCAAGTGAATGTTTTATTTTCCCAGAAACAGGTAATTGTTAAGCCATTTCTCTGCCCTTTGCTACATCAAGTAGATATACATCTAGGAGATGGAGACAGTAATTTTAAAAATATGCTTCCTGAATACAAGGGAAAATTATTCTGTCTCAATTTGTGACACTCATTTTATTCTCCCTTAGCATATTTGTTAATGTTTAGTCGAGTTGTTTAAGTCATGTCCGACTCTTTGCAACCCCATGGACTGCAGCATGCCAGCCTTCCCTATCCTCCTTGATCTCCAGGAATGTGATCAATCTCATGTCCATTGAGTCAGTGTTGCCATCCAGTCATCTCATCCTTTGTCATCCCCTTCTCTTCTTGCCCTCAATCTTTCCCAGCATCAGGGTCTTTTCCATGTGTTGGCTCTTCACATCAGGTGCCAAAGTATTGGAGCTTCAGCTCCAATTGGAATTCATATTCCAATGAATATTCAGGACTGATTTCTTTCAGATTGACTAGCTTGATCTCCTTTCGGGCCAAGGGACTCTCAAGAGTCTTCACCAGCACAACAATTCAAAAGCATCAATTCTTTGGCACTCAGCCTTCTTTATGGTCTGACTCTTACATCTGTACATGACTACTGGAAAAAACCATATGGACCTCTGTGGGCAAAGTGATGTCTCTGCTTTTTGATACACTGTCTAGGTTGGTCAGAGCTTTTCTTCCAAGAAGCAAGCGTCTTTTAATTTCATAGCTACAGTCCCCCTTTGATCCCTAGGTCAGGATTTATGATTTAGTACACAGAAGTCGATGGCCAAAAAATTTACTTAACTGACATCATGAGTTGTGTGCTGTGTTGCATCACAGGTTCTGGCTAACTTCATTCTCACATCAGAAGTACAGGAGTTAGGAGCAGGAGTTCTTATCTTTTTTGGTGCCACAGATTAAATTCTAAATTTTACACAGAGGTCAATGAAGTTTTTCCCCAACCAAGTTCATAGCCTCCTTGAATTCCTTCCAACATGGAGTATCAACCTGCATATCTCAGGTTAAAACCTCTGATTGGGGCATAGAAGAGAAAGTTAATAAAGTAAAAAGCTTTGGTTCTCAAAAGCTCAATAAGGCAATTTACAAAAGCTCTGTTATTATCCAAAACAACACACTAAAACAGTGTCATCAGGTCTTCATTCATTCAATAATCTTCAGAAGATTTATATAAGAAGAGCAAAATCAGAGGGAAGAAATATTTTTCAGTGAATGATCAAATATGAAGCTTACACTGCCTGTATATTTTGAGGAATTTCTCCTTTATATGAAGGCTAAATCACTGTAATCAAATCAGATTCAATGTTATGAGTAGTTGTAATCAGCAATAGGGTAGTTTGGACAACCAGAGGGGCTAGATCTCACTGTTTCTGCATAAATGGTGAGTAGCACTCTTCAGTGACTCAGCCCATGCAACCAATAACACTGTTGTGGCTGTGAACTCATGTAGTTATTGTGCATAATGTACCCCTAGAATAGAAATCACCATTTCAATAGGATTGTAACTGCTCTTTTAATCACTTCTCTGCAAGACACCACAGCTCACAAGTCACCTATTCTAGTCTTTCTGCCATAAATCCATTATGAAATGGATCCTACAACCAAAAAGAAAGAGGGGAAGCAGAAGGGGAAGAGGCATAAGAAGAGGGAGAAGGAGGAGGAGGAGGAGAAGAAATTACAGAGGAAAAAAGAAATATTCGTCGGGGAAAATTAAAAGATGAATAACATACAACTTAAAAGGTCATGCTGCTGCTAAGTCACTTCAGTCGTGTCAGACTCTGTGTGACCCCATAGACGGCAGCCCACCAGGCTCCCCTGCTGTCCCTGGGATTCTCCAGGCAAGAACACTGGAGTGGGTTGCCATTTCCTTCTCCAGTGCATGAAAGTGAAAAGTAAAAGTGAAGTTGCTCAGTCGTGTGCGACCCTCAGCGACCCCATGGACTGCAGCCTTCCAGGCTCCTCCATCCATGGGATTTTCCAGGCAGGAGTACTAGAGTGGGGTACCACTGCCTTCTCCTAAAAGGTCATGGTACTAATCTAATAATGACAACAGCCTAAACTAGGGGTGGGGTGGAATGGGAAAAAGTGGACATAAGAGATAACCAAAGGAAGAAGGGGTTGACACTTAAATGCATTTGGTAGGGAAGGAGCCCACTAGAGAAGTATTAAAATGACTCAGATTTTAAGCCTGGCTACCTGGAGTAATCAATCCCTGTCCTCAAGGAATTTAAAACCTGTAATCTGGTTACAGCTAGAGGTTTAGATTTGGTAGTAAGTGATTCTACCAGAAATTCCTTCAAACCTATTGTAACAGATAAGCTCTGCAAGAAAGAACAAAGACCAAAAGAATCCCTGCCAATTTAAGAAATTCTAAATGTTCCAAATACTAAAAGCCATTTGAAACATTAAGGACAAACGCTAAAAAACATTCTAATAAAATATGTACTGGCTTTCAAAGAAAATATACCTTGGTACCTTTAAATACATTTCTCCAAAAAGACAGTATTGCAATCATATATGATATGATATGATATTGTGCTTCCCTCGTAGCTCAGTCGGTAAAGAATCTCCCTGCCAATGCAGGAGACCTGGGTTCAAGTCCTGGGTCAGGAAGATCCCCTGGAGAAGGCAATGGCACCCCACTCCAGTACTCTTGCCTGGAAAATCCCATGGATGGAGGAGCCTGGTAGGCTACAGTCTATGGGGTCACAAAAAGTCAGACATGACTGAGCGACTTCACTCTCACTCATGATATTATATTAAGCACATAAATTTTTAACTTGCCCTTCCTATTCAAACTAACTCTTTTTTGTAGAGGTATTCTAGCTACTCAGTTAAGACAGAGGGACTTCCCTGTGGTCCAGTGGTTAGAATCTACTTTGCAATGCAGGGGACATGGACTTGATCCCTGGTCAGAGAATAAAGATCCTACATGCCTCAGAGCAACTGAGCCTGCATGCCACAACTAGAGAGCCCAAGTGCCGCAACTAAGACTCAACACAGCCAAATAAATAAATAAATATATTTCTTTTAATTAAGAAGGAATGTTAGAATTAAACTGCCATTTGCAAACCACCAATGAAATAACAGAATTAGGCCATCAAGATAGCAGTATGAGGGACAAACATCATATTGCCCCCAATAGAAATACACACCATCACCTATGAATTATATTTGCCTTTTCCACCACACCATACCTCCTCTCAGAAATCAAACCTCAATCTAGCTACCAGTTTACAGAAAATACAATAGAACATGTTAAACTAGGACATGTTAAATCTATACCAGTGGGACACATTCAACACAATCCAGAATGAGGGAAACTGCATAAAAATAACCTGGTACCTTCAACAAATAACTTAAGAGGAAAATAAGAAAAAAGGGAAGACATACCAACCAAAAGTAATGTGTGGTCTTATTTGGATCTCAAATCAAACTGATCAATTATTTTGAAACAGTTTAGGAAAATGTGAATACTGCTTGGTTATTTGGTGATGTTAATATTTAAAGGCAGAACAATGGTTATGGTTGTTTCTTTAAAGCGTCATCTTGGTTTTTTTTAAGGAAGAGTTACTTTAAAAGTTTTTTAATTTATTTTTTGTTGTGCTGAGCCTTCAGTGCTTCACGGTTTTCTCTAGTCGTGGCAAGCAGAGGCCACTGTCAAGTTGTGGTGCTCGGGCTTCTCATCGTGGTGGCTTCTCCTGTTCAGAGCACCTGGTCTAGAGCCTAACTGCTTCAGTAATTGCGGCTCCCAGACTCTGGAGCACAGGCTCAATAGTTGTGGTACAAGGACTTAATTGCTCTGCAGCATGTGGGATCCTCCGGAGTTCAGGAATCAAACCTGTGTCTCCTGCATTGGCAGGCAAAGTCTTTATCATGGAGCCACCAGGGAAGCCCAAGAGTTATATCTTCTAGGGATATCCTAAAATATTTACAGGTGAAATACCTCTATCTGTTTTGCTTCACAATAATCTAATAGGGGGCAGAGAGAAGTAAGTAGGAGTACAGATGAAACATTGGCTGTTTGAAACTTCAATTGGGTATTGAAAGTTGCCATAATAAATTGTATAGAAGGGGAAAAAATCACTAACTGCAAAAAGACATTTCCAATCTTTACCAGCTGAACAGCCCTGGGCTAGTCACATAACCTCTTAGTGTCCACATTGGGTAGATGGAGAAAAAAAAAAAACAAAAACCGCATATTTGCTCAAGCTAGAAACCTGGGAAATATTTTTAACTTCTCTGGCTTTCCCTGTCTCCCACATATGGTCTATCATTGAATCCTGTCTGTTTCCCTCTCTCTTCCATTTTCCCCCTACTGTCCATCTTGTCCATCACTGTGATCTCACAAAATTCCAAAAGCCTCCAACCTGTTCTCTACTTTGTAATCAGAGTGGTATTTCTAAAATTCAGTCTGATTGTGCCCTTCCCAACCCCATTTATAACCATTAAACTTGATTCATTTAGCTTCAAGAGCACTTCCTTAAATCTTTTTACTTAGTCCCTTCTTTACTTAAAATGACTAAGGCCTTTCATTATCTGATATTGCCCATCTCTCCAACTCCCATCTTTCTGTGTTCTCTGTGCTCTATTTTTATGCTTTAGCAAAACTCTTTTAAGTTTTTCTAATGTACCCTGTATTCTGACTGCAGCTTCAGTACTCAGATCTGGAATGCTCTTTTCACTATTACTCTCTGGCTTTAGCTAACTCCTATTCATCCTTCAAGTCTCAAGTTAAATCGCATTTCCTTGGAGAGGCATACCTTTGCTTCTATACTAAGCTGGGAGTTATCTCACACCTACATAATACAGTATTTGTTCCCATAGGAACCTCTACTTCCTCTATTACGTACTCAATAGTTGTTTATAAAGAGCATATGTTCTGGTATTTATATCAATATATATTATGCTTTCCAGTTAGACTATAAACTCCAGGAATGATAGGGCTAGAACTTATTTCCCAAACAGGGATCAAACCTGGGCCTCCTGCATTGGGAACATGGAGTCTTAACCACTGGACCACCAGGGAAGTTCCAGGGCTAGAACTTATTCTTGCTGAATCCTAGGTGTCTCTGAATCCTAGTGGCTGGTAGCCAACAAATCAGGTCCCATCTTCCTAATCCTCTTCTCTAACAAAATGCCATGTAGACATTTGCAGGGACCTAAATCCTTCATAGGAAGGCATATTATGAAGTGGATGGAAAACACAGTTAGAATGAAGGTATAAGTTGGGAAGTTACTAATTATTCAAAATAACTTTTTTGGCATAAGATAATTCATATCTAGGGCTTCCCTGGTAGCTCAGATGGTAAAGAATCTGCCTGAAATGCAGAAGACTGGGGTTCAATCCCTGGGTCGAGAAGGTCCTCTGGAGAAGAAAATGGGCCTGGAGAATTCCACAGATAAGCCTGGTGGACTACAGTCCATGGGATTGCAAAGAGTCAGACATGAATGAATGATTCTCTCTCTCACACACACAGATATTTCATACCTATATTTATAATTTTTAGAGAAAGTTCAGGAGTGCTGAACTCATTAAATGGGAGTCAAAAGTTACATAATTCTCACCTAACCATTAAAGTTTTCAGAACTAAGATCAGAAGTCACTTAACCTCTAACAGTTTCCTAATCTATAAAATAAGGAAAACTGACCACCTGGTCAGTAAGATCTTTTCCGGAGTTATATGAATTAACATTTAAAAGGCCAAAAGATACGTAAACTATTTAAACACTGATCAGTTGGTTCATCCTATGGTAGCATGAATCTTTTTCCTTTTTAATCTGTTTAGGTATGTTATAGCCTATTATGTTAAGCTTACAACTAAACCTTTAAACCTATTCAGCTATAAAAATATCCCCAGACCATTAACTTGCATTTTTAACAAGGGTCAATGCAGTCCAATGAAAGAACAGCATCCAATCCCTGAATTAATTACTAAAGTTCAACTTGTGTTTAAATAATACCCAATACCTGTTTTAAGGGCTAAATGTCTTAAACTATTTCTCTATGGCAACCTGAAGGCAAAATTGTACCCTAAGGCATAAAACTTGGTCTTATGGGTATTTTTAGTGCCTAACTAAAAAACTACACTAAAATACATATTCTCTGCATCACCTCACTGGGCTGGTAGCAGCCATCAAAATTGCTTATTAATGGCTAATTCCTACTTACACTCTAAAAAACTCACAATTCAGAGTTCACCGTATCATATTCCCCTAGTAACTATATCCACATCTGTTTTATCAGGGCACTGAGGTGTCCACATTCTATTTCAAAACCAGAATAATTTTTGGAAAAACAAGTTTCAAAACTAGTTATGACAGAGCAGATGCCAAGTATAGCACACTAGGAATCTGACTCAAGTAGTACTTTTTGGGGGGTTAAGATTAATTACAAACTAATTTTGGCAACTGCCTGTCGCATTTGAGTCGTGACAAAGAAATGAAATGTTAAAACGCACGTGGGGAGAAAGTATGTATCTGGAACAAAAAGCGAGCATCATACCGAGTGTAATGCTATGCTTCAGACTCCTCTCCTCAGGGCCGCCTTAAAGTCCCAGAATGAGGGCGCTGCGGCGAACGTTCCGCAGCCACAGGTTGAATGACAAAGAGTTCCCGTCAGCACGACTCCGGGAGTCTGCCAGTTGCAATGTTCCCTCGGCAAAGTCCACTCAACCCCTGCAGTCACGTCTTGGCTACGGGGACTGCAGTTCCCCCGAGCCACTGCCGCAAGTCACCAGGTGGGACAAGGATTGGCTGGCCGAGGAGGTTGGGGCGGGCGTGCCACGAGTCCAAAATAACTCCCGCCCTGAATCCCTACCCTCGGAGAACACTGCCAGCAGCTTGAAGGCACCACGTGAGTCAACCTCACGTCGTCCCTTTCCCAGATCAAGCATCTCTTGAAGAGCCTACTTAAGACTAGAGGGGAAGCGACTTTCCCAAGGTCACCGGCACCACTACCCAACTCCTCGGCCAGGCTGGTGGCCCGCACCTGACAACGGGGCCGCAGCTCTGCTGAGAGGCGCTGTCCCCAGCGCTTCAAGGTCTCCTTCAGCAACGCTGCGCTCCGAGGCCACGTGGCTGCGGCGGTCCTAAGCCCCCGCCCGGCCGTCCCCCCTCCCCTCGGAGACCAAGCCCTCCACTCCCCCACGCCTCCCTCCAAACACGCGGAGGAAGCAAGGACACCGCAGGGTCCCCGCCAAGCACGCAACTGGCCGTTAACAACTAACCGTTATACGCGGCTCGCGGCGCCTAGCGTGAGCGTGACGCGGCGGCGCGGCTGGAGTTTTCGCTGGGCCCACGGTTCAGGTCGCGTCCTTTGCCGGCTGCCTAGTTCGCTCGTCCGGGCACCCACGCGCCCGGCTAGTCACGTAGCAGCTCGCCAGCACTTTTCAGCCTTTTTAATTTCAATAATGGAACACATAAATACTAAAGGGTAGAAGGATTTATACAAAATCACAAAACAAATTAACAACTAGAAACTGGATCTCAAAATTATTTCTCCCCCCAGATGCCAAAGAAGAATGATTCCCTGAAGACCATTTTGTTTTGGTTTTGAAGTCTTAGAACCATGTTGTACTGCTGCTGCTGCTGCTCCTGCTGCTAAGTCGCTTCAGTCGTGTCCAGCTCTGTGTGACCCCATAGACGGCAGCCCACCAGGCTCCT
>NW_011495072.1:7646911-7677481 GCF_000754665.1 Bison bison bison | reverse complement strand
CTACACTTACACCCGAACCGCGACTCGCGCCTCCACAGCTCTCAGGCGCGCGCCCGCAGAGTCGCTTTCTCTCGCTCGCGCGCGCTGGCGCCCCCCTCCCCGCCACGTGACCCGCGGCCCGGCAAGACCCGCGCGCGGCGCCCCCGCTATGCGGCAGGGACCTTGTAGCCGCGCTCCTCTGCGGAGTCTCCCCTTCGGCCCGCCGTCGGAGGACCTCGGGGTAATCTACTCGCATCTGGGACACCAGCGTCGATCTCACCCTTAGTCTCTGGTGGAGAAAAGGGGAAAACCGCCAAGGATGGATTGGGCGTGCAGCCTGGGGCCTGACTCAGGTGTGGGGGGCGATGGTGCGCGGAGAAGCTGGGAACTGACTGGAAGTGAGGGATTGGGCGGGGTTTGAATGGACGCGGGTGCATCTCGGACCGGGGAAGAGGCCGAAAGCCGGCAGTTTAGAGCGCGGGCTGCGGCCTCGCTTCTTGAGATCAGTGACCTCGGGGAAGTCACTCAAATCCTCAGGGCCTGCTTCCTGCTCTCTGAAATGAAAACAGTAATACAGGCGACCTCATAAGGGCTTTTGGTGATTTTGATGAGAGAATTTATGGAACTTTTTTACATTTGATGAATGGTGAGTATGAACACAGAAGACGGGAGAAAAGAGCTGGTCTGACGGTGGTGACACTGGCCCCACGAGAGGATCTGTGTGTCGGAAATATGAAGAAATGAGACTGCAGAGAGGCCAAATTTTTATGGACGCTGAGGGTTTGGAACAAAATATAATTATAGTTAAAGGTTCTGAAGGGCCGATTATATACTTAGCAGTTCACCTGAACTATCCTCAGGACCCTATGATGTTGAAGTGATCAAATTGAATAAACATGGAGTGCCTCTGATGTCCGAGACTTTTGAGAAGTACCAAAAATGTATGGATCAAGGCGCCTAACTTAAAGATTTTGGGGGGAGGTCGAGTCAGATGGAGATAAACCAACATTGACCAGCACAGGAAGCCTGCGTTCCTCTCCTCCCCTCACCCCTCCTTACTTAATTCTCTTTACAATCCCGAGTGGTTCAGCCTTTTGTTTTGCAAATGAAGAATCTAGATTGTAATGGAATGGGCCCTGAGGGATACGATTCTGAAAGTTTCCAAATACTTTCTCCCTCTCACCCACTCCGCCTCTGTTTCATGCTAGAAAAAGTTTTCAGTAACAGTTCAACATGTTAGAAAACAGCATGGAATCTACAGCCAAGTGCTACTTATGAGCAGTAATTGCTTTTTACCTTTGATAAATACAGAGAAGGAAGGCTCTTCAGGTCCTTCAGTTGGTCAGGACTTCAGCAGCACTTCAGGACTGTGACGGGTATAAGCAGCATTCAGGGTAGATGGAAGAGAGTTAGGAAGACAAACTAGGACTGGTTCAGATATGAACTGTCAGGACCTGAACGGTGGAATGTAGGAGGAGCATAGTATGGTAGATTCACAATATGGACCCAGGATCAGATCTGAATTCGAGCTTGAATACTTGGCACTTACCACGTCTTTGTCCTTAGGTAAATCACCCCCGCTCCCACGCCCGGCCGCTGCTCTGAGCCTCATTCATTCTCTGCTTTGTAAAACAAGGACAGTACCTTCCTCATAAGGTTGTTATAATAATAAAATTAATATTTACTTTAGTGTCTGGCATATAGTAAGAACTAAATAAATGTATAGCTAGGGGAAACTGTGAAATTGAATGCTAAAGATTAACCCTAAAGTTCCCTCACTTGGTCCTAACAGTGTAGTCACAGGATCATACTTAGTGATGTATTGTACTTTTGTATTCCTTTTCTTGAAGATGTCCACCAAAAATATATATACCACAAGCCCCATAAAATCTGGATCTGCCCCTAGTAGGCTTTCTAATGTGAAAAGAATACAGGCTTTGGAATCAAAAGACTTGTTCCCAAAACTTATCCCTGTTACTTTGGGCAATTAATTCACTGACCTATTCTGGGCCTGTTTTTTTTAACCAGGTAATTTGAAGATAGTATCCATCAATCTGAATTGTTGTGACAGGTAAGATAGTATTTGCAAAAGTGATTGGTGGAACTTGAAAAGTGCCCTATAAATGTTTATGAATTAATATTATAATTTTTCCACAAAGTTTATAAAAGGCAAAGATAAAAAGCAACTCCATTGACATATATACACTACCATGTGTAAAACAGATAGTGGGAAGCTGCTATATAACACAGCAGGCTCAGCTTGGTGCTCTGTGATGACCTAGAGGTGCAGGATGGGGGGAGAGGGAGGGAGGTTCTAGAGGGAGAGAGAGAGATGTATACTTATAGCTGACTCACATTGGTGTACAGCAGAAACCAACAACAGTGTAAAGCAATTATCCTCCAATTAAAAAAAAAAAAAGCAATTCCAAGATTCTTAGCTGAAAAAGTAAAAACTGGGGTGGGTGAGCTGGCAAAAGTGATGAAATGGTACAGGTAAAATTCTTGCTTTTCTGCCAGGTTTTCTTCCCGATTAATCCATGAGACATTGAAGAGGTAAACTAGTAAGTGTAAAATCAGAAATTTAGAGCTGAGAGGAGGTTGAAAATCATTTAGCATAACTCCCTAATTTTACAGAAAAGGAAATTAAGGCCCAGGGAAGCTAAAAGACTTTTCTGAGGCCACCCATCTAATAAATGGCATGATCAGAAGAACCAGATATCTAGGCTGAAGGTTATTGTACCAAGGAATTTTTAAGTTAAAAGCATTTCATCACAGGGTCTTGCAAAATCAGAGAAGGTATGGTGCTCTCTAGTGGCTTTTGGCTTTATCACAAAATTTTCCAGATAGACTTTTCTATTTTAAAGGTTGATGGACTGTTTGCAAGCTTGTTAATAAGTGAGCAAAATCTCTGAAGATTTCAAGGTAAGAGTTATAACTTCACAAATTAGTAAGAGAATGAGAAAACGCAAATTTTGAAGGTTCAAAACAACTAGTTAACTATTCAGACTGAAAAGCTACTCAATTTTTTTATCTGGAAAAGGAGAATAAAATTACTGTGTTTTTTCTGAGTTCAGCTGCATACTTCACTTCCATTCCCTCAGTTACTCCATCATTTCTGTGAGATAGGAAATAACAGGAAAGCATTCTTTTAAAACACAAGAATACTTAATAGATTAAAAATGTTTCCCCATTTAAAATTTATAGTATTTCGATTGGGAATATAGGAAGAGAAATTTACAGAACTATCCAAATAGGGAATAAGAATATTCCTTTTTGACCTGTTTATCCTCTTAATTCAATTTGATTTCAGCCAAATTGGGTGAGGCTCTTTTTTCCGAAGTCCTTTTCCCATATCGTCATTCCATTCAGTGGTCTGATGTGACTTGTCTCCTCCTTCTTGCCTCTGCCAGCACAGGCTGGTTTGGGCTGATGCACTTCATAATCTACATCACTGATTATGATCTTTCCTAGCAAGCATTTGTTTTAGGCATGGTCCTACATATTTACCAGACCTGTCTACTTTCTTGACCCTGGCTGACCCTGAGCTTGCTCCTTCCTTCTTTTTTCCTCTCTCCTTCTGTCCCTTCTTCTATCCTCACTCCCTCCCTCCCTTCCCTCTTCTAGGCAGGTGGGCTGAGAGTGGGGGAATAATAATACCAATAAATTGATGATAGCTAAGATTTAGGGGATATTTGTTATATGCCAGGCATTGATTGATCTAAGCACTTTACTCATATTAACTCATTTACTCTTCATAAAAATGCTATGGACTGGGTACTATTATAGTCCCCATTTTACAGACCTGGTGGCTCAGATAGTAAAGACTGCCTGCAATGCAGGAAACCCAGGTTCGATCCTGGGGTTGGAAAGATGCCCTGGAGAAGGAAATGGCAATCCATGCCAATATTCTTGCCTGGAAAATCCCATGGACAGAGGAGCCTAGCAGGCTATAGTCCATGGATTCGCAAAGAGTTGGACATGACTGAGTGACTAACACTTTCACTTTCACAGTTACAGAGGTAACAGATACAGAGAGGTTAAGTAACCCAAAGTCACACAATTAACATTGGAGTTAACAGAAAATAGTCATTATTTGGTTCTCAGTATACCCGCCTGCCAATGCAGGAGAGAAATAGATGCAGTTTCAATCCCTGGGTTGGGAAGTCCCCTGGAGGAGGGCACAGCAACCCACTCCAATATTCTTGCCTGGAGAATCCCATGGACCTAGGAGCCTAGCGGGTTAAGGTTCATAGGGTTGCAAAGAGTCAGACATGACTGAAGCGACTTAGCCTAGGCTATAAATACATGAGTACAAATGGTCATTTGTGACTTATTAATACCATAGGAGACTAATCAATAGACTTTGAAGGTCATCTTAGGAAGACCATGTTCTAAGTTGCTTCTACCTCAGCTAAACAATCATTGCCAAAAATCTATTGGCCATAAAAGCTGCCTTTGAAGCTAGAAAGTTCCAAGAGAACCAACCCCTGCTTATCTGAATCTGGAATAGTTGTGAATCTCTGGGCAGCTAAATTGGGGGTGGAGATGTTAGGACATCTTTTTGAACAGCTAAATTTTAAGGTCACCTATATTCCCGAAAGTTCTGGGTATCCTGGCACCTACATTCCATGCTGTGAGATCCTTCAGTGAGAGTACTTGGACTCTTCTTATGGCCTTCATCCAACAGCAGCAGCAGGCAGTTGGAACTCCTGAACATCTGTACCTCAGACCTAGTGTGAGTCAGGAGAGGGTTGCGTGCAGGAGAGGGAAGCCTCTTAGGTCATAATGATCAGCTTTATGTATCCACTTGGCTGGGGAGCCAGGCCTGGTTGTTCTAACTGAACCTTGATACTGCTGCACTGGTGTACAAGATGAGGCTTGAATAAAGCACAGAAATCAATCTGTGGTGACCTCTGAGAACCCTGAATCTTCCACAGTGCCCTGCACCAGACAGCACCTGTGACACCTGTGAAGCTGTATGTCACACTAGGTCTGAGGTACAGATGTTCAGGAGTTCCAACTGCCTGCTGCTGCTGTTGGATGAAAGCCATAAGAAGAGTCCAAGTACTCTCACTGAAGGATCTCGCAGCATGGAATGTAGGTGCCAGGACACCCAGAACTTTCGGGAATATAGGTGATCTTAAAATTTAGCTGTTCAAAAAGATGTTCTAACATCTCCACCCCCAATTTAGCTGCCCAGAGATTCACTTCACCTGTGACAGGTGAAGTCGGGGGCTACCAATACTACTTCTGAGCTGTGTATTAATAAAGTGAAGCCTCTCCCCACCCAGGAGTTCAGATGTCATGCCTATCATATTTTACCCTGACAGGCCTATTTTTTGAGGTTGTAGAATAAGGCCATACTCCTTTGGATAGGGTATAAAGGTTTTCCTAAATAAGGTAAATGTTTTCATCATCAGTTGCTCAAAGAAGAAGAGAATTCTCACAGAGGACAATTTGGAACATGGAACAGGTAAGGTGGCACTTCTCAATTTACCTTCTAAGGGTTTGGACTTAGAGGAGTTAAGAAATGTTGAGGATCCCCCTCACTGATGCTGGGGAAATGGCCTTTGCCACAGAGTTTCCTAATACTAATCAGGCAAAGAGGATTTCCTGGAGACCCCAAAATGAAGGTAAATATTTATGTTTTGTTAGTCTGCTTATTGAAACATCACTGTACTTACCCTTGAACTTCAGTCGTGTTTCATCTAAATCAAGGATTCAAATCAAAAAGCCCTCAAGAACTAAGAAAAGGTAATCAGCTCACTGTAAGATAGTAAAGAGTTTCCTGGGTAACTCATTTGGTGAAGACTGCCTGCAATGCAGGGGACCCGGTTTCCATCCTTAGGTTGGGAAGATTCCCTGGCGAGGGAAATGGCAACCCACTCCAGTATTCTTGCCTGGGAAATCCCATGGACAGAGGAGCCTGGCAGGCTACAGTCCATGGGGTCTCAAGAGTTGGACACAAATGAAGTAGCTAAACCACCACCGCCACCACCAAGATAGTGAAGAACAGTGAGCAGCATGGAGAAAGAGTTCATACCCATCTAGACATCCGAGTTCATGTTTTTCAAATGAAACATTTACCCATATAGCACTAACAGTACAAGTTTACCTGAGATTTCTACATAACGTTATTCAGTAATTCAAAGAAAATAGAACTCTTTAAATTCCAGACTTTTTAATAATAAGTGGAAAACAAAATTATGGGGGGGGTGGGGGTGCGGTTAGAAAGTGAGTAATGGGTAGGCAGATGGGGAATAGGGCAAACAAATATTGCAGCAGGCTAGTCTGCTCCAGCCTGGTCTCTACTGAAGTATTTAAGAAGCAGGCAAAAGGGGGAGTGCTCCTTCCATGCCCCAAGGTCCTCCCCATGGTGTCAGTGATGATTTAAGAAAGATCTTCAAGGAAAACCTTAGAACAAAAGTTTTCGTGACAAAGGTTTGACAGTCCCCTCCCTATGAGGAGAATCTCCTTCCATTATGATCTTTGGCAGATCAGGATTCAAGTTTAAGAGACCCTGTGGATTGCCTTATAACTTCACCCACAGTTTTCTCCTATCCCAGGTCCATGGTTCCATTTTGGTCACCATGGCCACAGTAACTGAAATGGTCTGCTTCATTCTTTGCAGTGGACAGCCTTCAGCCCTGTAGTCCAAACCAACTGCTTAAAGATGAGTTATTTTCTCCCTAGTGTCTCAAACTCATGGTCTCAGACTGAGGATTTTAATTTTATCTTGCTTTTGGAGAGCCCCCTTTAAGGCTCCATATACATAATGCCTCTTACTGTTTACCACTTCTAATCTAGTAGCAAAAAAGGAACTGGAATATCTTGTAGTGGAATATCCTCTGTTCCATGATGCCTACCTCCAGGATAGCTGGTCTACCAAGTGTCCCCAAACCAGAAGTATACTAACTCTTACCAAGCTCAGAGTATACCATTCCACTGCAGCTGTTTTGTTGTTTTTCCACCACTCAGTCATTGTTTTGTCTCAGGGATGCTTGCCATAACCACATCACCAGGAACCAGGATCTGAAGAAATTACAATAATGAGTTTTTTGCTCCTGTTTCCAATGAAAAGATAAATTAAACTTGGCGCCTTCCAACTTCATATGAATCCCCTCTGGTTTGCTAGTCATTTCATTGACCAGCCCAGGTAAGACATATGCATGAAACAGCCCAAATATGCTTTAGCCATAACATGGGAATATATAATGCAGGCTATGTTGATTACCAGGCTCACTTATGGAATCTGGTGGGTTAAGTGAGGTAAGGTAACAAAGATCTTCCACCAATAATCTAGGAAAATCTCATCCCATTCCCCCAAACTTACATGTATGTTATTAAGCTATTCTTATGCTTAGTCAGAAAGTGAGTAATTTTTCACTTATAATTACTGTAAGGCTCTGATGTAAACCTTAGTCTAATTCATAGCTAATTCATAGAGTCCAGCTCTTAAGTGCTGGACTATTTCATTTATCTAAAGTTTTGAGGTCATAGGGAGGGATGGGGATGAGGAAGATAAGAGGCAGGAAGGGAATAGATGGCTATTGTATAGTCCCAACCCTGAGCCTTAGCCATTGTACATGCTGTTTCTTCATGGAAAGCGTTTCCTCCATGTAGCAGGTGAGCTGTATACAGAATAACATGGAGATGAAAGAAAAGCAGATAGACTAACAAGGGAGTAGTTTTAGTATTTCTATTATATAACTCAAACCTCTATGTAATCCAGTTTAGCTGCCCCACTAATTAATGTGAATTAATAAGTCTCATAATTATGTTTATTCACCAGGTTCTTTCTACATAATTATTGTTTACACTTTAATAAATTGCTTAGGAAGGCCACCTCCAAATCCAAATTAAGTGTAATGTTTCGTTTCCTATTTTCTTCCCAGGGGCACATGATTATGTTGGAAAAAGCTTTGACCTGATAATTAAGTTCCGTATCTTGCTCTCCCTCCTCGAGAAGACTTAGATCTCTGCTCTCTCTTTAAAACATTACATACTTATAGGCTTTGCCTATCCAACGGAAGGACTCTTCTAGGCTGTAAGTGGCTCTCCTGAAATTTTAAGGATTTCAAACAAAAATGCATGCAGTCTTTGTACTTTAAAATTGAGGCATTCCAAACTTCTAATGTGTTGTCTGTGATTAAGAATGCAAAAGTCACAGGATTCAGGAAATATCTTGAGAGTATTAGCCACATGAACATTTTGTGATGTAACTTATACATTTTTTTAATATAGAAAGCTTTCCCTCAGGTCAGCAAAGCAAATTAAGTTTCAAAGCTGAGGGGAGGGAATGAAAGGTTGTGTTTTAAGGTAGATTAAGAAAGCCTGTGGTTTCCCTTGTGGCTCAGTAGTAAGGAATCCGCCTGCCAGTGCAAGAGATATGAGTTCAATCTTGGGCTGGGAAGACCCCCAAAAGTGAATTTTTTATTTTTATATTCAAATTATATATGGAGTTCTGATTCAGTTAAGTTTTATGACATGAGAATTGTCAAAAAGCAATACATTATTACTGTATAATTTATTTCTGTTTATTTTAAATATCAGTAATCTCTGTTTTAAGCTTGTTCGGGAAAGAACAGGCTATGAACTTTTCTCAACCTTTGATGCAGAACTCAAGCTGAACTGGCAAAGGACATTACTTCAAAGAAATTATTTTTTCTTAAACAATTTAATTTTCTTTTCTCCTTCATAGTGTATCTCTATAAACTTCTTACAACAGGGACTGTTTCTTCTCTTGGTATCATACAGATTGCTTTATATAAACCTATATGTATATGGCTAATACAAATTGGTTGATATTTCAGAGTGGTGTCAGATGGTAAATAGCAGCTAACATTTATACAACACAGCCTCTGTGCCAGGTACTGTTGTAAGCATATTGAGAGCGAGTTTGTAAATCCAGTTTGTTAGCCTAGGTCTTCAACTAATGCAATCAACTATATAGTGCTGTATTGTAATGCATTTATAATACTTTCCACACAAATAATACATAAAAGACAAACTCAAAAAATTAAACATTTTAAAATCTTACGATACAGTACCTTGAAAAGTACAGTAGTATCAGCTATATCCCTGCTGCTTTTATGCTTGCTTCCAAACATCCTGGGCTTGAAATTAAGATACTGTGCATGTGTATTAAGTCACTTCAGTTGTTTCTGATTCTTTGCAACCCTATGGACTGTGGCCCACCAGGCTCCTCTGTCCATTGGGATTCTCTAGGCAAGAATACTGGAGTGAGCTGCCATGCCCTCCTCCAGGGGATCTTCCCAACTTGGGCATCAAACCCGCATCCCTTATGTCTCTTGCATTGGCAGGCGGGTTATTTACCACTTGCTCCACCTGGGAAGCCCAAAAGATACTGCAATACTGTACTGTTGTACTCTCTGCAATACTATACGGCAGAGTACACAAAAGCACACCACTTGTCGGGGATGTCCACATGTGGCAATGACCGTGTAAGCCAGACACGTGAGGTAATTTGCATCATTTTGGACATGTGAACATTTTGGACAGGTTCACATCTGTGAAAGTTCACAACTTAAAGGTTGGTACATAGGAGTCTTACTTTATTTTTCTGGTAAAATGCTTTAAAAATTTGTGCTGCCATTAATTCCACAATTCAGCCTTCACTCCCTCAACAAGAATAACTAGAATTCCAGTGTCTTCTCTTTATTATTTTGACTCCAATAAGATGTCACTTTTTAGATCCATGCTTGCCCTCAAGACTTGACCTGAGTATGCAACTGGGCTTCCCAGGTGGCTGAGATGATAAAGAATCTGCCTGCAATACAGGAGACCTGGATTTGATCCATGGGTTGGGAAGATCCCCTGGAGAAAGAAATGATTACCCACTCCAGTATTCCTGTCTGGGAAATCCCATGGGCAGAGGGGCTTGGTGGGCTACAGCCCATGGGGTCAAAAAGAGTTGGACATGACTGAGTGATATCACAATACAGTTGGTTATCTTGTATAAAGCAAAAAACAGAGCCTTAAGTAACTTTGTATTTGGTATAAATTCTTGATTAGCTTCACTGAAGTAGTAAGAGATACTATGAAAATGTTGATTAGAATTTTGCTTGCTATACCTTGCATAATTTTTCAGAAAAATATTGGCCAGGACAATAAATATATGCCATATATATATGACAAAGTGAAAGTGACGTCACTCAGTTATGTCCGACTCTTGGCGACCCCATGGATTGTAGCCCATGGAATTTTCCAGGCAAGAGTACTGGAGTGAATTGTCATTTCCTTCTCCAGGGGATCTTACTGACCCAGAGATCAAACCCGAGTCTCCCTCATTGTAGGCAGAGGCTTTACCGGCTCTAGAACACAGGCTCAATAGCTGTGGCTCATAAGATATATATATATATATTGATATTGATATTTCTCCCGGCAATCTTGATTCCAGCTTCTGCTTCCAGCCCAGCATTTCGCATGATGTACTCTGCATATAAGTTAAATAAGCAGGGTGACACTATACAGCCTTGACGTACTCCTTTTCCTATTTGGAACCAGTCTGTTGTTTCATGTCCAGTTCTAACTGTTGCTTCCTGACCTGCATATGTGTTTCTCAAGAGGCAGGTCAGGTGGTCTGGTATTCCCATCTGTTTCAGAATTTTCCACAGTTTATTGTGATCCACACAGTCAAAGGCTTTGGCATAGTCAATAAAGCAGAAATACATGTTTTTCTGGAACTCTCTTGCTTTTTCCATGATCCAGTGGGTGTTGGCAATATGATCTCTGGTTCTTCTGCCTTTTCTAAAACCAGCTTGAACATCTGGAAGTTCATGGTTCACATATTGCTGAAGCCTGGCTTGGAGAATTTTGAGCATTACTTTACTAGCATGTGAGATGAGTGCAATTGTGTGGTAGTTTGAGCATTCTTTGGCATTGCCTTTCTTTGGGATTGGAATGAAAACTGACTTTTTCCAGTCTTGTGGCCACTGCTGAGTTTTCCGAATTTGCTGGCATATTGAATGTAGCACTTTCACAGCATCATCTTTTGGATTTGAAGTAGCTCAACTGGAATTCCATTCATGGCATCTGGTCTCATCACTTCATGGGAAATAGATGGGAAACAGTGGAAACAGTGTCAGACTTTATTTTTTTGAGCTCCAAAATCACTGCAGATGGTGATTGCAGCCATGAAATTAAAAGACGCTTACTCCTTGGAAGGAAAGTTATGACCAACCTAGATAGCATATTCAAAAGCAGAGACATTACTTTGCCAACAAAGGTCCGTCTAGTCGAGGCTAGGTTTTTTCCAGTGGTCATGTATGGATGTGAGAGTTGGACTGTGAAGAAAGCTGAGCGCCAAAGAATTGATGCTTTTGAACTGTGGTGTTGAAGAAGACTCTTGAAGAGTCCCTTGGACTGCAAGGAGATCCAACCAGTCCATCCTAAAAGAGATCAGTACTGGGTGTTCATTGGAAGGACTGATATTGAAACTGAAACTCCAATACTTTGACTACCTGTTGTGAAGATCTGACTCATTGGAAAAGACCCTAATGCTGGGAGGGATTGGGGGAAGGAGGAGAAGGGCACGATAGAGGATGAGATGGCTGGATGGCATCACTGACTCGATGGACATGAGTTTGCGTGAACTCCTGGAGTTGGTGATGGACAGGGAGGCCTGGCGTGCTGTGATTCATGGGATCTCAAAGAGTCGGACACGACTGAGCAACTGAACTGAACTAAACTGATATATTTATATACATGAAAGTTCCCTATCACTTATAATGTAATAAAGATTAATGGGTTGGTTCAATTTAGAATCTAGCAAAATGACAATAGTTTTTTCCTTCAATTCAGTCTTTGTTTTTCTTCTTAAAAAGCCATTTAGTTTTCATGCAGTTATGACATTTCACCATTTAGCAGTGACAGGAAGTTTGATAAAACTGCCATTAGATAAGCTTGGGACCTGACTTTTTATTTTTTTTATTTTATTTTTTCTGACTTTTTAATAGTAGAGTTAATGCATCTTCTTCTAGATCACAAGAAGTGTTTTTTCCAATGAGTAGTAATTTCATAGATTTAGGCGGATGAAAGATACTCTAGCTTTGTTTACTTAGGAATGTTTAAAGCACTAGCCTAGAACCAATTATAAAAATGTTGTTCTTCTGTTAACCAACGCACTTTTTCTAGCTGTTCCACACTTCTGTTGTTTCTGAAGACATTTACAGAAAGTTTGCTACCATTTAGGCACATTCATTTTAGCAATACCACTGCTATACTTATGGATTCCACAAAGCTTTAGTAATCCAAGTGTGTGTTTAAGACATTCATTGTACTTAATTCATCCATTTATTCATTCCATATTTATTGAATTCCTACTAGGGAAGTCCCATAGTTTTTTTTATATATGCATATTATGGTAGCATAATGTAATATACTATTCTGCATTTCTCCTTTTTTCATTTAACAATTTCTAATTTATAAGATATATTGTTCTTTGGGCACATTAAATTCATTTCAATATTATGACCAACACATTTCAATATTAAAGTTATAGTAAAAAGATAAGGAAGTAGAAATGACTTCCTGGTGTTCCAGTGGTTAAGAAACTACCTTGCAATGCAAGACATGGATTCTATCGCTAGTCTGGGAAATGAGATCCCACATGCCGCAGAGCAGCCGAGCCCTCGCTCCACAACTACTAGAGAGTCCATGTATCACAATGCAAGATCCCACATGCCACAACTAAGACCCGACACTCTAGAAAAGACTTTGAAATGATTTCCTTAAGTCAACAGGGTGCTGTTTATTACAGAATCAAATGTCTACCTTTTCTAAAAAATAAATTATAAATATACACGTGAAACAACAACCAAAAAAATTAAAAGGAAAGAGAATAAGAGTAGATATATGTTCAGGAAACGGAGAAGGCAATGGCAACCCACTCCAGTACTCTTGCCTGGAAAATCCCATGGATGGAGAAGCCTGGTAGGCTGCAGTCCATGGGGTCGCTAAGAGTCGGGCATGACTGAGTGACTTCACTTTCACTTTTCATTTTCATGGATTGGAGAAGGAAATGGTAACCCATTCCAGTATTCTCGCCTGGAGAATCCCAGGGACGGAGGAGCCTGTTAGGCTACCGTCTATGGGGTCGCACAGAGCCGGACACGACTGAAGCGACTTAGCAGCAGCAGCATGCTGAGGAAAGAACCTATATAGGCTCAGAAAAAGGTAAAAGGGCAATAAACTATGTAAAGATGTGCTTTGTGATTCTGTACATGGTGTTACAGGTAGTTCTTTGGAATGATAAACTATCAACAATAACCTGCTCAGCCAGTAAGTCAGAGTCCAGCAAGGGGGTTCTGTGGGTTTCCATTGTTTCTAGCTTAGTGTTTTTTCTGAGGCGTCCAAGAGAGCATCACATTTGTCAGGACCACTGAAAGCCTTTAGTTTTGTCTTTCAAAAAGTTCTAATGAAATGGCTAGATGGCAGCCGCTTCCAAGGTGTTTATGTTTCTATTTACCTAGCCAATCCACTCACATAATATGAGTCAAATTGTCGGATACCTGAATGTAATATTTCTGTTCTGCCATCATAATTTTGATCTAGTCTAGGACGCTGTACATTTAAAAATGAATACCTGCAATGTGTATTCTTCTAGTTCATCCAAGATTCACTTACCAATGTTTAAAATTTATTATTGTTCAATGCAAAAAATTAATGAAGTCTTAATGTCTCATTAAGAGTATTTCATTATTAAAATATTAATGGAAAAGGTGCTTCAGGATAGGGTCTTGAAATGATTTACTGGTAGCTTTGGGATTTAAAAAGTGAAACATAATTATAAAATTATTTGTGGATAGATAAAAGGAAAACTGTAAAAGAACATTAATTGAAGCTTTGGTCTGGGACCATAATTTTGGCGATTTTTGATCTTCAAAAACAACTGAGTCTCATGGTATACATACAATGGAATATTACCCAGTCATAAAGAAGAATGAAATAACGCCATTTGTGACAACATAGATAAACCTAGAGGGTCTTATGCCAAGTAAAACAAATCAGAAAAAGACAGATACTGTATGATTTCTTTTATATGTGGAACTTAAAAAAATAAACATAACAGAAATAGAGACATAAATTTAGAGAACAAATATGTGGTTCCCAATGGGGAAGAGAGAAGTAGATGAGGGAGATTAAGAGGTACCAACTTCCAATTGCAAAATAAAATGAGTCATGGAGATGAAATGTACAGAGTGGGAAATATTGTCAATAATAATGTAGTATTTGTATATGATGACAGGTAATAACTAGATTTATCATGTGACTATTTTGAAATGTACAGAAATATTGAATCACTATGTGGTAGAACAGGAACTAAGATAGTGTTGTAGGTCAATTATACTTCAAAAACGAACTCATAGAAAAAGAGATCAGGTTTACGGTTACCAGAAGCAGGGTGTTTGGAGAAGAGGCAGTTAGATGAAGACAGTCAAAAGGAACAAACTTCCAATTATAAGTAAGTACTAGGGATGTAATGTACAAAATGGTAAATATAATTAACACTGCTTTATTTATATATGAACGTTCTTATGAGAGTAATCCTAAGAGTTTCATCACAAAGAAATCATTTTTTTCCTATTTCTTTAATTTTGTGTTTATATAATATGATGTATGCTCACTAAATTTATTGGGATAATCATTTTATGGTGCATGTAAATCAAGTCATTATGCTATAGGTTGTGACAAGTATCATGATATCATTTATATGTGAAATCTGAAAAATGATACAAATGAGCTTATTTGTAAAACAGAAATAGAGTCACAGACATAGAAAACAATTTTACGGTTACCAAAAGGGAAGG
Organism: Bison bison bison; assembly: GCF_000754665.1. Lineage (NCBI taxonomy): Eukaryota > Metazoa > Chordata > Mammalia > Artiodactyla > Bovidae > Bison > Bison bison. The sequence goes on along the minus strand of NW_011495072.1, from coordinate 7,662,671 downwards.
AGGGCAGGAAGGGATAAATTAGGATTTGGGGATTAACAGAAACATACTAATATATATATATAAGATAGATAAGCAACAAGAACCTACTGTGTAGCTCAGGAAACTGTGTTCAGTATCTTGTAATAACCTATAATGGAAAAGAATCTGAAAAAGTATACATATAGACATATATATATATAACTGAATCATGTTGCTGTACACCTGAAACTAAAACATTGTAAATCAACTATATTTCAATAAAAAATAAATAAATTGAAAAAACCTGAATCTTCAGGGCACCTTCTAAAATCTACCCCATCAAAAACAATGAGGCATTTGAGAACATCTCAAAAAGAAAAGTGGTGAGTGGGAAAATGGGCAAAAGACTGGAGTAGATATTTAACTGAAAAAGAGAAATGCAAATGACCACAGAAAAATACAGAGAAGTATTGAATAATAACCAGATACGGATATCGACAAGGATTTCTCTAAATTATAAAATCCAGGTCTTTAATAAAGAGCTTTTCACAAGGCATATTGGCAAAGATGTATTTAAGTTATAACTAATTTTATAACTCTCAAAGGGAACTGGAAACCAGCACTCTCATACATTGCTAGTAGGAGTAATTCTAGTTATGAGAATTTATCTTTAGGAAATAATCAGGTTTTCTTGTACAAATTTGTTCAGTATGGTGTAATTTATAATAAAGACTATAAATAACCTAGATGTTGAATAGATGAGTTAAACTGTGGTTTTTCTAGATGATGGATTACAAATGCGGCCATGAAAAACATTCATGCTTTAGAAAAATATGGAAAATATTTATGATATATTATTAAGGAATGCAGTTTTCAAAACACTAAGTACAAAGCTATCACAGTTATCTTTTTAAGTAAATATGTGTAAAAGTATGGGCACAAAAGTAATGTTAGAAAATTATAACTCAAAATGTTAAGAAAACCTTTTCCTCAGTGATGGGATAATAGGGTGGCATTTATTTAAGTCATGTCATGACTACTGAAAAAAGGAATACATTCTATATAGAGAGAGCTATTTTGTTTTAAGAATCTGTGGTAAGTGACTTTTTTTTTTAATTTGAGATTGAGTAAACAAGGATGACAAAGTGGGAGAGTTTTCCTGTCAGATCAAATCATGCACTATTCAAACTGGAGGATGAGTTAGAAATAACCCAATTCCTTTTATTTCATAGATGAAAAAATGAAGCCCGAAGTTATCCTAGGGTACACAGATAGTATTTCAAATCCAAACAATAACTGGATTTTCTAATTCCTAGAATTTTATCTCATCTTTCTTCCTTTCTACTTATTGCATAATGGCAGAAAGTGAAGAGGAACTAAAAAGCCTCTTGATGAAAGTGAAAGAGGAGAGTAAAAATGTTGGCTTAAAGCTCAACATTCAGAAAACTAAGATCGTGGCATCCGGTTCCATCACTTCATGGCAAATAGATGGGGAAACAGTGGAAACAGTGGCTGACTTTATTTTGGGGGGCTCCAAAATCACTGCAGATGGTGATTGCAGCCATGAAATTAAAAGACGCTTACTCCTTGGAAGAAAAGTTATGACCAACCTAGATAGCATATTCAAAAGCAGAGACATTACTTTGCCAACAAAGGTCTGTCTAGTCAAGGCTATGGTTTTTCCAGTGGTCATGTACGGATGTGAGAGTTGGACTGTGAAGAAGGCTGAGTGCCAAAAAATTGATGCTTTTGAACTGTGGTGTTGGAGAAGACTCTTGAGAGTCCCTTGGACTGCAAGGAGATCCAACCAGTCCATTCTAAAGGAGATCAGTCCTGAATATTCATTGGAAGGACGGATGCTACAGCTGAAACTCCACTACTTTGGCCACCTGATGGGAAGAACTGACTCACTGGAAAAGACCCTGATGGTGGGAGAGATTGGTGGCAGGAGGAGAAGGGGATGACAGAGGATGAGATGGCTGGATGGCATCACCGACTTGATGGACATGAGTTTGGGTAAACTCCGGGAGTTGGTGATAGATGGGGAGGCCTGGTGTGCTGCGATTCATGGGGTCGCAAAGAGCTGGACATGACTGAGCTACTGAACTTAACTGAACTGAATAGTTGGCAACCGTGTTCTTTTAAGTCTGAGAAAAGAGATGGAAAAATTTTAGGATTTTGCTATATCTTAAAAACATGGTAACATATTATTTTTTAATTGTTTTCTTCATATTTTTGAATTGTCACTTCCCTCCCCTCACCCCCCAGAATTACTCATATACTGTACTTATCTTCAGAATAGTTCATTTGAAGTAAAATCTATAAATACAACTTCATGATACTGATTTAACTATCTCTTGTATCCTCCCTTTTTACCCAGCTACCTTCCTCAAGATCACAGACTGATTATAAAAGGTAACAGCATGGTCTAAGAAGCCCTGATATAACCTCACTGCTCACTTTATCCCACTCCTTTCAAAGCAAATCCATCATTCAAGTCGCTTCAAATTGGGTCTAATATCTGGTTATGAAAAGATTTCTGACACAAAATCATTTAAATGTGGCTTCCCAAAGGTAGAGCAAGCAGCCTTGGTGCTCAGAGACTGCTGTCATTTAGATGAGAACAGATTATTGTCATCATTATGTAATCTTGTTCGTTTTTTTTTTTTAATCTTGTTCTTTATAAAGAAAACAATTTGGCATTTATTTTACGTTGGTCTTCATAGCTGCATGAGGTAATTTGGGGAAGTAATCTGAATGACTATCTGACCCAGCATTTTTGGAAACAAGTAACAGTTTTCAGCACAAATACTTCATGGAAATCTCTAAAGTAATATATTTTTAAATGATCAGAATATCAGAAACTTTTAAATTTTTGGAGATTGTTAGTATGCAAACATATTTCATTTGCTGACATCTCAGTCAAATCAGGATCTTGCTGTTGAATCAAAGAAGCCAAAGCCTATAAAGGCTTTCCTCTGTTATCGTCCCTATAAATAATAGATTCATTCTACTTTAATTTACCTGGGGAGGTATACACAATATGAAAAGACAAAGTCTTGGCCCTCTGTAGGTCTGTCTGGTCTACTAATGGATAATGTGGTGCTTACCTGAGACCTCCATGAGTTTAGTCTCTACTCTGTCTTCAAAAGGAGAGAGAATACATTGTCCTCTGGCTTATCCAAACTGGAGAAGACAGCAGCTGTATGTGACTTTGTATCTGACATGGTTCTGGCATCTGGACAGAATCTTTTTGGTAGTCTGTGCTTTGTCACTTTCTAGCAAGTACAGCAAGTAGGCACCTGGGCCTAACACTTAACCACTCCATAGGACCCCAGACCTCCTTGAAGGTAGGAGAAAGGGGTTCCAGTGTTCTCAGCATTTAGTTGTCAGCCTCAAATGGACCTTAGTGTTCAGTTAATGAACAGGCGGCATGCCAGGGAGAGATACATGAGCTTAGATCTCAAAGGGTTGTATTCTCTGAAGCTGAAATCATAAACCAGAACATCTGATGTGTGTCTCATAACACAATGAAGGCGGGAGGCCTGCTGACGGAAATGTCACAGGCAGCTGCTTTTAGCACTTGGCTCTCACCAATGAAGCTCCTCTCTCCACGACTACACCCCACCCTCTTCCTGCACGAAAACCATTTAGGGCTCATTCTCATCCTGCATAGCAAGAAAGAAGCTGCAAATTCATATCTGTTAAATCAGTCTAGTCTGTGGCTGGTTGATGTGCCTGGTGGATTATAAGAGTGACTGGCTCAGCCACTGTTTTGAATCAGGAAAGGGAGACAATTATGTGCCTTGCCCTGAAAGGTAAGGAACATAGCCTATAGTCCTAATAACAGTGTCCTTTGAACATTGCTTAAATTGCTTTGTTCTCCTCCTGCTGCTAAGTCGCTTCAGTCGTGTCCGACTCTGTGCGACCCCATAGACGGCAGCCCACCAGGCTCCCCTGTCCCTGGGATTCTCCAGGCAAGAACACTGGAGTGGGTTGCCATTTCCTTCTCCAATGCATGAAAGTGAAAGAGAAGTCGCTCAGTTGTGTCCAACTGTAGCTACCCCATGGCCTGCAGCCTACCAGGCTCCTCCGTCCATGGGATTTTCCAGGCAAAAGTACTGGAGTGGGGTGCCATTGCCTTCTCCTACCACTATATAATAAAGCTATATAATAAAGCATTTAATGCTGAGTGACTTCCTAGCATGGTTGTGAAGACAAGGTATTCCCTCCATCTGAAATTCTTCCCTCACTTGTCTGACGCCAAATCCTCTTTATCCTTTAAGTTGAAACCTCAATTTCTTGAGGAGAGCTTCCCTAATCCTACTTTCTTACTGCTCAAAAGCAAGAAATCCCCCAGTTTATCACTCCGTAGCACCTGGTTCTTCCCTTTTTACAACCTGTGTCATGCTTAATAATTGTTCACTGTCTGTCTTCCCTATTAGATTTTAAGTTCCATTAGAGTAGGAATCTTATCTGTCTTTTGAACCTGACTCTCCATGAAGCACTGTGCTTTGCACATATTTGGTGCTTAATAAACACGCTGTAATTCATGGGGTCACAAAGAGTCGGACACGACTGAGCAACTGGACTGAACTGAACTGAAACATTTGTTGGATGAATGATGAATCGCTTCTTATAATCACTTTTAGGTTCCTTTGTGAAAATCAGTGTTGAACTCTCTGCCTTCCTGACCAGGAGGTGATACTAAGATTAGGTGTTGAATCCGAGCCAAAAGGACTGTTATTTACTGTTCAGTTCCCCGTACCCGACTGCTGCTCGCCTTTTCATATCACCCAAATCTGAATTCGTATCATCAGGGCGAATTATTTTGCACTCCCTAAGCAATCATTTTTATGAAGATTGCAGTCTGTGTTCATTTATAAGTGAAACCAAGAAGCCTACCTGGCTTTTAGAATTGAGTGTTGTTTCCTAATATTTTTGTAAATTTAAAGAATCATTAAGCTCCTATAGAAAAGATTTCGTGTGATCTATTAATAATTACTTTGAGAATGAGTTAGCCAACTTCAAATAAATTCTTACCCAAACACCTGCTTGTTGACTGTAGGTGTTTTGGAAATACTAACCCGAACTTGAGTATCTAATTCTATCTAGAAACTTTTCAGAGTAGATTCAGAGTCAAAACAAGGAAAACCAACATGATATGCCACTTACTAATTCAGTGATTTATTAATTCAGTAATTATTCATGAACAGTATAAGCCAAATACTATTCTAGATATTTGGGAATATCGGTAAATAAAACATTCTTGTGCTCAAGGAAATAGTGATAGGACTATCGTAGAATAGACTGCAGTCACCAAATATTCCTTTGCTCCTCTGCTTTTCCCAGCCTTCCTTCAGCTACGTTAGGGTCAAGTGATGTCTTCTGGCTCATATCCTTAAGGAAGTCTTGTGTCACTTTCAGGCTGAGGAAGTTATAAACCACTGTGCCTCCTCTGACCCTTTCACCCCCTCACAGAGACCTCAGGAGTTACATGTTCCACATGTACAGCTGAAAGATTGTAGATCCTGAGTCATCTTGGTTAATCGAGTGAAGGTGTGGAATAGAACAATGCACCCTTTACTGCCTGCCAACCTGGGCTAGATATAGGGCAAAGTGTGAGATATATAATTTTACTGGTTAAGCCATTAAGAATTCAGGGTTTGACTGCTAGGATAGCTAGCATTAACTACCCTGAGCGATACAACTTCTATTATTTATTCAACACCTTTTGTGTGCTAGTACACAGTTCTAGGCTGTAAGAGTGATTTATTACTGTTACAGCCATGACAATCACTTCTCTTGCCAAAAGGGAGGCATTTTTAATACTCATCCTGAACTATTACATTCATTCTCATCAGGTATGCTCTTTTTTTTTTTTTAAACGGTAACTCTTAGAATAATACGAGTCTTGAAATCTTAGAGGGAAAAAAAGAGTGTTGGGCTTATTCTGCTGCTGCTGCTGCTGCTAAGTTGCTTCAGTCGTGTCCGACTCTGTGCGACCCCATGGACTACAGCCCACCAGGCTTCTCCGTCCATGGATTCTCTAGGCAAGAACACTGGAGTGGGTTGCCATTTCCTTCTCCAATGCGTGAAAGTGAAGTCACTCAGTCGAGTCCGACTCTTGGCGACCCCATGGACTGCAGCCCACCAGGCTCCTCCATCCATGGGATTTTCTGGGCAACAGTACTGGAGTGGGGTGCCATTGCCTTCTCCGAGGTTTATTCTAGATGACTGAATTTGAAGCCCTTATCCTGATCTATAGCTGGCTGAGTAGGTTATTTAATCTGCCTTGTTTTTCCCATCGATAAAACTTGATGTTAATATTTTGCTCCTAATATCACAAGGTTATTAAGATGACTACAATGAGCTAACTTTATAAACTGTGGAGCATTTATACAAATATAACACGGCCATCCTCATCAAATTTAAGACACGACCAATTTTAGGACACATCATTATTTTATATACTGCCAACAAAGAAAAGAATGCCACAAGTTAATCAATGGGGCAATGCTTTCTATTCATGCAGCCCTTATTAAAGACCTTATTAAGTTTATATGAGCATGTATTTTTATCATATATTACACTAGTGCATTTTTCATACTGTTCATGGAGTTCTCGTGGCAAGAACACTGGAGTGGTTTGCCATTCCCTCTTCCAGTGGGCCACATTTTGTCAGAACTCTCCACTATGACTTGTCCGTCTTGGGGTGCCCTGCACCACATGGCTGATAGCTTCACTGAGTTATGCAAGCCCCTTCGCCATGACAAGGCTGTGATGCGCGAGAGTTGGACCATAAAGAAGGCTGAGTGCCGAAGAATTGATACTTTCAAATTGTGGTGCTGGAGAAGACCCTTGAAAGTAACTTGGACTGCATGATCAAACCAATCAATCCTAAAGGAAATCAACCCCAAATATTCATTGAAAAGACTGATGCGGAAGCTGAAACTCCAATACTTTGGCCATCTGATGCGAAGAGATGACTCATTGGAAAAGACCCTGATGCTGGGAAAGATTGAAGGCAAAAGGAGAAAGGGGTGACAGAGGATGGATGAGATGGTTGGATTGCATCACCAACTCAAGGGACATGAAGATGAGCAAACTTCAGGAGACAGTGAAGGACGGGGAAGCCTGGCGTGCTGCAGTCCTTGGGGGTCACAAATGGTTGGACACAACTTAGGGACCGAACAACAAGAAACACTAGCGCATCAATAAAAGGGAAACTATGAATGTTACAGTAGTTCAGTCTTTACATTCAGAGTCTGTCTTCTGCAGCGTTCCTTAAGCAGGGTTCCACCATTTTTTTTTGTAATTTTCTTCCAAGCTCCTGATATCCAATCTACAAGTTTTGATGCTGGTGCTTTCTTGATCTTAGCAAAAGGTGTTAAGGGAAGGTTTTCAGACAACAATTAGGATTCATATTTCTTGTGTAAATGGTGCTTAAATGGTTTTGTTTTTGTTTTATTGTTTTTTTTTTTTTACTAAAATGTCCATGGATTTTAGTTATCCTGTTTGTGGATGAGCGGGCAATAGCAACTACATGCTGCCTCCTCCTCCTCTTCCTCCTGCTGAGAGGTAAAAAAAACTGAAAAAGACCAATTGTCTCAATTTTAGAAATGTTAAAATGTGAAAATAGATGTATCTTGAAAGAGAGAAAGTTGTTTTGTTTTTTTTTTTACAAAGCTCTGCTACCCAGGAACTCACATCAGTCTTTGATCGCCATCCCATCATTAACATTCCAGTCCAGGCCATCACAATCTTAAATTTAGGACAATGCAATAAGAACAGTCTGGAGTGTAGGGGAAAGGGAACTGGCTTTGGTGTCTGAAGACCTGAGTCTGACTCTCAGCCCTGTGGTTTTTCAGATGAGCTCCTTTGGAGATCGAGTCACTATTCTTTGGGGAAACACCTAATTCAGAAGGTTTTGGGGGGTTAATGTACACAAAAATACTTTAACTGTAAAATATATATGCAGAGGAAAAAGAACTAATGGTTGTGGAGTGCCAGAAATGGTACTGCTTACTTTGCTTGCATTATCTCATTTGATCTATGTAAATACTAGTGTTTGTTGCTCAGTCACGTCCGACTCTGCAATCCCATGGACTCTAGCCTTCCAGGGTCCTCTGTCCATGGAATTCTCCAGGCAAGAATTCTGGAATGGGTTGCCATTTCCTTTTCCAGAAGGAGTTTCTTGATAAGTATCTTGCTAAGGTATATACTATCTTGATCATCTTGCTATCTAATCCACTTAATGCTGTATTAAGCCTTTTCCCTAAAATACCTCTTTTCTTGCCTCATACCTTAAAGCAGAAATCATATATTCTAGTGTTTGGAACATGAACAAGTTGATGACTATGAGCCGGTCACGGAGCTGCAGCCTCTTACTTGCTTTTCTTGCCTTGCAACCAGAAACACTTGAAATGAGAGACCCTTGAGCTACTACTGCCTTCTTTGTGACTCTGTCGCCAAAGCCAGCCCCCAAGGACCATGCAGAAAGTTTTAACTTATTGTAAAAGTCTAAAATGAATCTAAGATTCAGGGTGTTAATCTGAGCAAGCATTAGACAATGTGAACAGAACAGGTGTGCAAAGTTGGCATCCAAAAAAATCATAGAAAACAGAGACCCCATTGAAAAGAATATAGTTTTGGGGACTGTAATTCTGTTCATGGGAGGGGAAATTACCAGCAAGAAATCTAGTTCTGGGGATTAGAGGTATAAGGCAGGAACCTCTTTAAAACTAGATTACCTTTGAGACTGAATCTTTAGTGACTAAGTTTTCTCCTGCTCTTCTAGCAGGAAGGTTCTGAATTCTTGAGTGAAGCTTAAACTGCAGGTTAGGGTTATAGATTCAAGCTCAAAGGCTAGAGCATTAAGAAGTTAAGAGCTAAGCACATTGTTACACGAAGTATATGAAATGCTATCTCAAAATATAAATAGGTGTGAGTAAGGTGGAGTGGGGTGGGGTTTAAAGCAATAAACTTTATTATATTTCAAATGTCCACAGAATAGCTTTGTGAAGCCTCAGAGGAGTAAAGACCCACACAAATTGGGGGTCTTCAAGGCTCATCTAAAGGCCACCATCTTAGGACACATTTTCCAATAGCAGTGCTAAAATGTTTAATTTGTAAAGTGAAAGTGAGCTCACTCGGTCGTGTCCGACTGTTTGTGACCCCATGGACTGTAGCCTACCAGACTTCTCCGTCCATGGGATTTTCCAGGCAAGAGTACTGGAGTGGGTTGCCATTTCGTTCTCCAGTGTAAACATTGATTAGTTTATGTGTATTCACACTGATTCTACGTTAAGATTTTAAGCTTGAAGGCAGTAATAACATCTTACTTTTTAAAATATTCTACGTGTGCAATACCTAGCATAATGCTATATAGTGCTAAGAAAACTTATAAATGTCACCCTTTTCCATTTGAATCTGGCAGAGATTGTATCTTGCATGATCTCTATAAAAATGAGAAACTGGATTACTTTTTGGCATTCAGCACATAAGTTTCTGAGAATACAGCCACTCCAGAAAATCTATCTTATTTTCAGAACTATTGCAAAATCTGACGCTTCTCTTCACTTCACTGGTATGCCCTTGTAATTGCCAAATGTGGCTTTGCCTCATGGAAATTCTATGGATTGCCAGCCCTTGCAGCTGTTGACCCTTGAAGTCTAATTCTCCTATAACATTAAATCAAGCAGCATTTCTTAGTGACCTAATAAGAACAGGCACTGAGCTAGTTTCCATCAAAGGCAAAGGTACACATTATCCCTGCCCTCAAGTAGTTTTTACAAAAACAAACATGAATATTTAAATAGTGTAAAGACAACTGATAGGAATAGGAGAAAGGATAGCAAAGGCAATGATACAGAAAAAAAATGAATTTACTGGAGGACAAAACATCTTTTTTACTTCCTTTATCTAGAAAGCCAGGATCCCAGTGTTAGAGCTGTCTGTGTGCTCTGTTTCTTCATGCCACTATTTGAGGTGTGCTTGTGGAAGACATATGATGTCCTTGTCCTATACATGGACCTTGGGCCCTTCCTGGATTTTAGGCTCTCATCTCTTGACCTGAGGTTACTTAATGGCACTCATGGAAACCCTGCTTTGGGAAATGTTCGCCTCCTCTCTTTACTTCTAATTCTCTATATTAGACTTTATACTCTTGTTGGTTTTGTTTTTAAGTTTTCTAGACCTGCGGACCTTGGGCTGGTACATGCTCATAGGTGCTCATTCGTGTCCAACTCTTTGCAACCCCATGAACTGTAGCCTACCAGGCTCTTCTGTCTATGAGATTTTCCAGGAAGAAGACTGGACTGGTTGCCATTTCCTCCCCCAGGTGATCTTCCCAACTGAGGGACTGGGATGTGTCTCCTGTGTCTCCTGCATTGGCAGGCAGTTTCTTTACTACTGTGCCACCTGGGAAGCCCCTTGGGCTGGTACCAGGCCACAAAGATACTCATATTGTCACAAGACTTACTTTCTTCCCCTAGGATGTTGGGCCAGAATATATATGATTTCTACTCATCCTTTTCACTCTGCCTAGAATATAAATTTCCTGGAACAGCCTTTTCTGTGGGGATGAAGAGACTGTCAAAGGCAGTGTAGTAGCCACTGCCTCCTGTTCCTTCACCTCATTTTCCCTATTCCCTCCTTACCCTCTCTCCCTTGGCGACTTCGTCTGTTTCCCTAAGACAATGAATGTTCCAAGTCTTCAATCAATGCGCTCTAAAAGGAGAGAGAGCCTAAGAGTATGAGTCAACTTTATTCTTGGTACTGAACGCTGTTTGTTCTCTTGTTAGTTGCCCTGAGGAACAGGGAAGTACAGCTTCTATTTCTTACATCTATTTTTCTTTTCCTTTCATAAAAGGGAGGTGAAGGGTAGTCAGCACATTTCATTAATTTAAAAGAGATCCATTTAAAAGAAAATGATGAAACACTGAGCCCCTGTTATATACACATGCTCTGGGTGCATAGGGCATTATGAAATATTTACTTTATGGTGCTTAACATGTTACAATTGACTTTATTAACCTTAGTGTTGACTTCTTAGACAACCCCAGGAGATGAGCAGGCATCTGCCTGGTGGCCTGATAGTTGAAAATGCTCTCCTTCAACTTTTCCAGATTTGAAGAATACATCTGTTATCTACCGTTCTGTCCTCACCTTATATTTCAGTGATTTATAGATGTACCTAGGTTTCCATCGGGCTTCCCTGGTGGTTCAGTGGTAAAGAATCCACCTGCCAATGCAGGAGATGCAGGTTCCCTGAGTTGGGAAGATCCCCTGCAAAAGGGAATGGCTACCCACCCTAGTGTTCTTGCCTGGGAAATCCCGAGGACAGAGGAGCCTGGTAGGCTGCAGTCCATGGGGTCACAAATGAGTCAGACGGGACTCAGTGACTAAACTATAACAAAAAAGGCCTCCATTAGAATGTAACCCCCTGAAAGAGAGAATCTTGTTTTCTCCTTCATCTTTGTTTCCCTCCACGTCATCAAGCTGCACATTCACATTGCACGTGCCAATACTTAACAGATGTTTCTGAGTCAATCAGTTAAGCAAGCCTTGCCAAAGTGGTCGCCTGTCACTACTGCCTGGCTTTGTGGAAATCTTTCAGCCCTGAATGTTGGTTCTCAAGAGTGTTAAAAATAGCAACAATAATAATAGGTATTACCTGTGGCAACCAGGAGCAACAACTGCTGTGAGAACCAATGATAATGAGAGAAAGGACAAGGAGTTATGTTGCGAGTACAGCCAATCAGACCCTGCCTCAAACAGAGCCAGGGGACAGCTCCGAGGAATTATGTCCAGAAGGGAGCTGCTGGAGAACACCCACATTCATCACCAGTATCTATGACTTTCAGCACTCAGAAGACTGCCTCTGAGAAACGTTGCTCTGTGTCTCACACTGGGAGTGAGGAAGGGGAGCCTCTCTCTCTGGGCTCAGTCTGGAAACTTGAGTAGTCCCCTGACACGAGGATTGCTGAGAGACTGAGCAGATGCAATAGGAATGCCTGTGCTCTTCCCTGACTGCCTATTTTGGCCATCTCCCTGCTTTTAGTCTCCTCTGTGGAGGGTTCAGAGGCTTGAGCCAAGCCAAAGATACAGGAGAAAGATCTGGAATATACCTCAATGGGTAGGGCCAATTAAGACAGAGGGGAGTGTACAGAGAAGAATGTTCAGAAAACAAACTCCTTGCAAGAATCTGGAGTAATAAAGGGCCCAAGTCTTCTACTCAGTTAACCCCTGGACACTGGTGGGAGCTTCATTTTAATGTATGATTGTTGGGGAAAGGTGCGTGCATGTGCTAACGTGCTTCAGTCCTGTCTGACTCTTTGTCACCCTGTGGACTACAGCCCGCCAGGCTCCTCTGTCCAACCGATTCTCCAGGCAAGAACACCGGAGTGAGTTGCCATTTCCTTCTCCAGGGGATCTTCCTGATCCAGGGATTGAACCTGTGTCTTCTGTGTCTCCTGCATTGACAGGGGGGTTCTTTACTAATGGCACCACCTGGGAAGCCCAAAGTTGGTATGATAAATCATGATATTTGGAGTGGGTGGACCAACAGTCTAGTCCCCTGCTTGGCCTTCAGTGGAAAGAATCAGTAGACTTCCTGATTCACCCTGCCCCTCTCTCAGCACCATTTAGAGATCTCTCCAGGGAGAGGCTGTGGCTATTATTGAGCCTATCCAATGTCCTGTGTTTATGCACTGGAAGTTCAGGGTCTGGTAGACCCGGATTCTCCCTATCCTGCAGAATGGAACTGGAATGGTAGGCCTTGAAAGTCAGGGGTTCCCACTCTTGTACCTTCCCAATGTGGCAGCCCAGTAGTCTAGAGCTGGGAAAATACTGCACTGGCAGGACCACCTTCCTTTCCCCTGTACCCTGAAGATGTGTCAAGTCCCCACCTGCAGAAGGAGAGGAGAGGAACTTGTCCACGCCCCCTTTCCCCTGTCACCTGCTGTTCACAGCTGCCATGTAGACACATTGGTAGTGAGACATCCATTGTATGTGAAAGTGTTAGTTACTCAGTCATGTCTGACTCTTTGCAACCCCATGGACTATAGCCCACCAGGCTCCTCTATCCATGGAATTCTCCAGACAAGAATACTGGAGTAGGTTGAGGTATCCATTACTTGACTTTAAACTCTGCAGTTACCCTGGGTCCAAAGGTTCTGGGAGCAGCTTCCCTCCTTTAAGTCTTTAATTAATTTATTTTTAATTGAAGGATAATTACAGCATTGTGTTGGTCTCTGCCATGCATCAACATGAATCAGCCATAGACATACATATGTCCTCTCCTTGAGCCTCCCTCCCACCTCCCACCCCATGCCATCCCTCTGTGTTGTCACAGAGCACAGATTTGAGCTCCCTGCATCATACAGTAAACTCCCACTGGCTATCTAATTGTACATATGGTAAAGTCTATGTTTCCATACTACTCTCTCAATCCGTCCCACCCTCTCCTTCCCCCATTGTGTCCATGAGTCTGTCCTCTGTGTCTCCATGGCTGCCCTGCAAATAGGTTCCTCAGTACCATCTTTCTAGATTCCATATATATGCATTAATGTGTGATGTTTGTCTCTTTCGGACTTCACTCTGTATAACAGGCTCTACGTTCATCCACATCATTAGAACAAACTAAAATACTTTCTTTTTTATGGCTGAGTAATAGTCCACTGTGTATGTCTACCACAGCTTCTCTATCCAGTTACCTACTGATGGACATCTAGGCTGCTTCCATGTCCTAGCTACTGTAAATAGTGCTGCAATGAGCATGGGGTACATGTGTCCTTTTCAGTTATGGTTTTCTCCGGGTATATGCCCAGTAGTGGGATTGCTGGATCATGCCTTCTTTAAGTGCTGACTGCTCTACCCAGTAGAGCTTCCAGCCTTATCTTCACTAGTTCCGAGCATTCCATGTTGTTTTCAGCAGGAGACTCCCAGGCATTCTGGAAGCTCTGCATGGGAGTAGGAAGGCTACTGTTGATGTAGCTGCCTGGACCTACAGCAAAGAGCCAAGAAAAAACAAATCATTTAACACCGTGTGCACCCGACTCACCCAGAGCTGGCACAGCCAGTGGAGTCTGCAGAACTATGTAAATCTTCCTCCAAGCAGTCTATCTCTTCACTAGCTACAGAACACAGTGTTATCTTTTAGTTTTTAGTTATTGTTGGACTCCTTTTGACCCCATGGACTGCAGCACGCCAGGCTTCCCTGTTGTTCACTGTCTCCCAGAGATTGCTCAAATTCATCTCCACTGGGCCAGTGATGCTATCTAACCATCTCAACCTCTTTCATCCCCTTCTGCTCCTGCCTTCAATCTTGCCCAGCATCAGGGTCTTTTCCAATGAGTCAGTTCTTCAAAGGTAGCCAAAGTATTGGCCTTTCAGCTTCAGCATCAGTCCTTCCAATGAATATTCAGGGTTGATTTCCTTTAGGATTGATTGGTTTGATCTCCCTACAGTCCAGGGAACTTTCAAGAGTCTTCTCCAACACCATGATTCGAAAGCATCAATTCTTTGGCATTCAACCTTGGACAGCAATACTGTCTTGTTTCTGAAGCTAGAAAGCCAACCAACAAGATCTCCAGAAAGGAGAAAACAGCTTTCACCAGAGGGATGGGGTCTTGTCTTTTATTGTTACTGTCAGTACTTCTGGACCTCAGAGAGAGGACTCCCCAGCAAGAACCTGGAACTAAAGTGGCTTTTTTAGATATAAACCTTCAAATCAATGTGTAATGGACCAGCGAATTATTGTTCAAAAACTTGGAATTCCCTGGCAGTCCAGTGGTTAGGACCATGCTTTCACTGCCCAGGGCATGAGTTCAGTCCCTGGTTGGCAAGTCACGCAGTGTAGCAATACATAAATACATAGATAAATAAATATAAAAATAAAAATCTTAGTAAAAGAAGAATTATGCTGTAACCTGAAAAAAAAAAAATTAACCTAAAATCAGGAAAGAATTGGTCATCCCCCCTCCCACCAAAGGAAAAAAAAACACAAAACAGGAAGAGAAGGGTCTAAGAAGCCAATGCTGGTAGTGTTTATCCCAGCGTTTTTGAGTGAGAGGTTATATTGGCCTATTCAGTTCTAGAGGCAAGTAAATTACTGCTTTGGAGCTGGATGAGTTTGGTTCTATCGAACATTCATACATAAAACAGACACCCTCATATCTAATTCCATGCTCAGCAAGCAGCCTGCCCTTAGAATCTGATTCTCAGGTGCTGGTTACAGGACACAAATGTTTTAGCCGTTGGCTATTCTATTTTTATTCATAACTTTCATTGTGGATAAACTGGTCTCTGATTTTGAATACCAGTTTCTGGAAGCTTGGTTATGCTCTGAGAGATAAATCCACAATCTATAATAAATTGAATTTCTAAGCCTATAGGACTGAGGGCCAGAACCTCACCCCGGTGAATCATCAAAGTAAAACTTTGCCCTGGAGGACCTTTTTGGCTCCTGGAAGCTGCCTGACTGGATGCTGGTCAGTATCCTTCCTATTCATACTCTTATTAAAGTTTTAAGACCTAGTGAGGGTTTTATCAATATTCAGGGACTAGCAGGATAGAATTGTGTTTGGGATCCTGGTCTGGAGTCAGAGAGACTTATATCTATATATATATATATATATCTTCCATGTTTAACTTTAGCAAATTGCATAATCTTTCCATTTCAATTTTTCTCACCTGTGATCTAGGGATAACAAAAGTGTCCACTTCATATAATTGTTTGGAAAAAAAACATGAGACAGCATGTTAGGCACTTCATGCAGTGCCTAGCATAAAATAATGC
>NW_011495072.1:7611236-7646811 GCF_000754665.1 Bison bison bison | reverse complement strand
ATAATGCTTAATAAATAGTAGTTAATTTCATTTTTATAGCTCTCACTAGATGCCAGGCACTAAGCTAAGGCATTGATATATTTGCCCCAAATCAAACAGCTGGCAAGTGGCAGAGCTGGGCATTGAACCAGGTCAAAGCTAATGTATTTGACTACTAGGTTAAACTGTCTTTGATGGCTTAACAAACACAGTGAAACTTACCCTTTTGAAAAGTGTCCTCTCCTTTAAAGGAATACATTTGGAAGACTCTGTGTGTATTCCTAAGCCTATTTGTAACTCCTCTTTTGGACTTACCTAAGAAATCTGTGATATATTTTTGGAACATCTTTAATAAGGCCAAATCTTTGTTCTTGGATAGAAGATTTGATCTTGTTTAATAACTAAAACTTAGTGCCAACCCCAGTAAATAAAGTGGAGAATTACGATGGGAAATGCCTTCCTTGGTCAAAAACCATGAGCTCTAGAAAGCAGTTCCATAGTTTTGACAGAAGCAGTAAATACTTCATCATCAAAGAGTGTTTTCTATTGTTACTTCACTCTCCTGCCACATTGGTTTTATATGGGGTGAAGTTGTAAATATGTATTGTTACTAATAAATTAGATTAATTTCAAATGGTTGAATTATTGTAACTAAAGACTAATTAGTGGATTAATATAAACATAAGGAAAGATCCCAGTGAAGGCCTTGTCCTTTTAACAGTTCAATTATTGACATGAAAATATGCTCATCAAACCTGTAAGTCAAACAAAACTGGAAATGGGTGATTTTAGAAAAGCAGGCAGAGGTGGGCAGTTGAAAATTTAACAGACTTAAATGTAAGGTACTTTACTTCAAGCTAGAAAAAAATAACCGCATGTACAAGATAAGCAATACAGAGTAGCAGAAGCACATGAGAAAAATGCTTGAAAGTTTGAGTAGATAGGAACTCAATCTAAGTTAATAACTGCCAAGAAAAATACTATGATATTAAGCTAAATTAAAGGAAGCATAAGACCAAATAAATCTTTCACTTTTTACTAAAAAAAAAAAAATAATAAAGGAAGTATAGATTCTGGACAAAGGAGGTGACATACTCTGCTGATTAGCTTTCTAGAAATGACAATATTGGGCTTTCCCGATGGCTCAACAGATAAAGAATCCATCTGTAAGGCAGGAGACGGAGGAAACTTGGGTTTGATCCCTGGGTCAGAAAGATCCTTTGGAAGAGGAAAATGGAACCCACCAACCCGCTCCAGTATTCTTACTTGAATGATCCCATGGACAGAGGAGCCTGGTGGGCTACAGTCCAAAGAGTTGGAAAGAGTCAGATAAGACGGAACAACTAAGCACAGGATCAAACTGTATTTGGAAGAGAGTAATCATGATGGTAAAATAATATTAGAAATGTTGAGTTGTTAGGAGATGTGTTCTTTGAAGGTGGAAAGACTGGGGGTGGGCATGATTGATTTCTTTAAATATTTAATGTGTCATCACATGGGTAAGTAATTAAGTTCATTCCATTTTGTAGTCATGTGGTAGGATAAGAAATGTGAATGGAAGCTTCTTTGAGATAGATTTTTAGTTCAGGATGCAAAAGAAAAGTATAAAAGTGATTAAAATGAAATGAGGCCTCAGGAAAAAGTTTCTCCATCACTTGAGGTGCTCCCAGAAAAACAGAAACTCAACTTCTATCTTTCTCCCCAAGAGAGGACTCAAGCCCATTAGATCCTATCACCACCATCCAAAAACAACCTTAAAGCACCCACATGTGTTGTGAAGCTAAAGAGAACAACCATCCTGATTTTCCGAGGACTGAGGGAGTGGTTTCTTGGCGTGCAGGACTTAAAGAATGCTAAAACTAGGAAAATTCTCAAGCAAATCTTGATGAGTTAATCACCCCAGAGGTGAAGGAATTTTAAATAAAGTAGGTCCTTTAAGGAATGGTTAAAACAAACAAAAGACATGCAATCAAACCTTCCTTGAACCCACACATGAATAAATGAAAGCATTGTCCATTCTCTTCCATATAATAGAAATTTCTAGATATTTAACACTTACTTTTAAAATACCAACAGGGTTTTCCTGGAGGCTCAGTGGTAAGGAATCTTCCTGCCAATGCAGGAGACATGTCTTCGATCCCTGGGTTGGGAGGATCCCACATGCCACAAAGCAACTAAGCCCATGCACCACAACCATTGAGCCTGTACTTTAGAGCCCAGGAGCCCCATTTACTGAGCCCACGTGCCGCAACTACTGAAGCCTGCACACCTTAGAACCAGTGTTCAGCAATAAGAGAAGCCATCGCAGTGAATAGCCCAAGCATTGCAACTAGAGAGTAGCCCCCACTCACCAAACTTAGAGAAAGTCCTCGAGCAGCAACGAAGACCCAGCACAGCCAAAAATAAATAAGTTTTTAAAATACCAACATATATATATGTTAGATTCATAATGTCCTAAAACATTTTAATAGTTCCCTTTGCTCTTAATCAATGTGGAATACAGATTTGTCTTTTTTTGAAAATATACTAAGAAAAAATTAGAATTAGAATATACAGCAATAAAACAAAACAGGTAAGACTTAAGTTTTAAAGTCTGACAGAGATGGGTTTGAACTTGCTTCTATTAAGTACAACATGTGAGTTTGAGTGAACTCCGGGAGTTGGTGATGGACAGGGAGGCCTGGCGTGCTGTGAGTCATGGGGTCGCAAAGAGTCGGACACGACTGAGCAACTGAACTGAACTGAACTGTCAAGTTACTTAATCTGTGCCTTGATTTTATCTGTAAATTTAACTATAAATTGGGAATAACATTTGTACCTGCTATGCAGAGCAGTACCCAGGAGACCATAATAAGCACTCAATAAGTGGTAGGGACTTTACCATTATTATTAATAACCAGCAGTTATTTTCTGTGCTGAATAGCTCCAGCTGACTGCACTGTCTCCTAGATCAGCGGTTCCCAACTTTTTGGCCCCAGGGACTTGTTTCATGAAAGACACTTTTTCCACGAATGGGAGCGGGGGGTGGGGAGCAGCAGGTGAGTGAGCAAAGCAAAGCATCTTGAACTTTGCTTTGCTCACTCCTTGCCATTCACCTCCTACTATGAGGCCTGGTTCCCGTACCACGGCCTGGGGGCTGTGGACCCCTGTTCTAGATGATCTGAGCAAACTCTGCTGTCTGTTCATCCTAAAGGAAGTCAGTCCTGAATGTTCATTGGAAGGACTGATGCTGAAGCTGAAACTCCAATACTTTGGCTACCTGATGTGAAAAACCAGCTCATTTGAAAAGACCCTGATGCTGGGAAAGATTGAAGGTGAGAGAAGGGTACGACAAAGGATGAGATGATTGGATGGCATCACCAACTCAATGGACATGAGTTTGAACAAACTCCAGGAGTTGGTGATGGACAGGGAAGCCTGGCGTGCTGCAGTCGCAAAGAGTTGGACATGACTGAGCAACTGAACTGAACTGATGAAGGCATTTGAAACTCCTAAGGAGCAAGGTGTATGTGCTTTTTGATGGCTATTTACTCATTTATATCTATTCCCTGCACTGTGTTCCAAATACTTGGGTGTCCTGGAAATATTACTTACCTATAAGTGTGAAATTACAAAAATCAATCAATTAATCTATGAATTTTACCAGTAGTTAACTTGATCATTTTCGAACAGTTTTTCAGTCTCCTTTCTTTGTCCTACCACCCATTTTGGACCAAAAAAACACCCTTTTTAATTTTTTTGGTTGTTCCCTGCATCTTGTGAAATCTTAGTTCCCCAACCAGGGATTTAACAAGAGCCATGCAAGTAAGAGCACTGAGTCCAAACCACTGAACTGCCAGGCAATTTCCCGCAGAAATCTTTATTCTTTGCTAATGGCTGCTCAAATACCAGAGTTACTTGGATGAAGTGTGCATTTGAACATTATTAGTTTTCTCAGAGAAGCCTAGTTTTCTAAAGCACAAGAATGAGACTTTTAAGACAATAATTATTTTTCCTTTATAACCTTACCCTTGACCCTATACTGAAAAAGCAACATATAAATATGTTGCTGTTGTTTTAGTTGTTCAGTTGTATACAACTCTTGTGACCCCATGGACTGTAGCCTGCCAGGCTCCTCTGTCCATGGGATTTCCCAGGCAAGAGTACTGGAGTGGGTTGCCATTTTCTCCTCCAGGGGCTGTTCGCAGTCCAGGGATGGAACCCATGTCTCCTGCACTGGCAGGCGGATTCTTTACCACAAGTCACCTGGGAAGCCACAGTATATAAACATACATTCAGGAATCAGAAGAAGACTGTGTATGAAGGATCATGGAGGCACACGACACGGCTGTACTGACTTTCCCTCCCCCCTTCCTCTCCTCCCACCTACAGGTCTAACCATTCCAATCCAAATCTGTGGGTCACCACTTCATTAATTGCACTCCTCACTTCACTACTGGACAGAAATTGCCCATTCAAGTTTTTCTCTTAAACCCACAGTCCAGCTCTGAAATGTACCTTGGGAGAGCAAAGTCAAGTATAGTGACATCACACATGTGTCTGTTTGAAAGTCACAGAGTTGTTTTTTTTTTAATCTCTTCAGCCCAAAGTTAACCTGTTTGGAACTGACCACTGGGAGTTGGCCTCCTGTCTAAAGGTTTAGCTGTGAGTAAACAATCTAAAAAAAATTTTTAAAGACCTTATTTTTGATCAGACTGTTCAAAGAAGGACTTTTGTGGGTAAAAGTTCACTAGGCTGAAACAATAGAAACATTGGAAAGTGGAATATGGCCTTCACTGTTAAAGCAGAGGGTCTTAGTTCACCTTTGCTGACCTCCATCATAGGAGAGTATAGATACACTTAGTTCACATTTCAGAACATTTTGCAAATTGATCTTTTTTATAAGAATATTTGTTATTTGTATGTATTTGGATATGCCGGGTCTTAGTTTAGGCACATGGGATCTAGTTCCCTAGATGCTGGCACAGGGATCAAATCGGGCTCACTGCATTGAGAGCGCCGAGTCTTAGTCACTGGACCACCAGAGAAGTCCCCAGTAGATCTTTAATATAATAATAGAATAATCCCTTAAAAGATACTGTGTTCAGCAGTTGGGCATTTATCCAGGTCTAAGAAAAATGGGGAACAAATTTCAGCAGGGTTGATCTTCACTAAGCAAATAACCTCCTGAATCATTTTTTTTTCCTCCTAAATCATTTTTAATGATTAGAAAGTGAAAGGAAAAAAGTAGCAGGAACTTTCCCACTCCCTTCTCCTATATGGATCCCACTATAGATTCTCAAATTACCTCGAAAGACCACTCAGAACTGAACACATAGCCAGTCTAATGCATCCCCTTACTTAAACCTTCCTTTTTAGTTTTCAAGAGATAGTTAAAGTAACCTAATCCTTCATTAATGAGCCTCTAAGTTAGGAGAGGCCGAAACTTAGTACTATTTCAAGAATATGAAGGTAATTACATGTCCATGAGTGTACCTATGTAGTTGTGGTGACCATATGTCCTAAATTGTCTGGGATAGTCCAGATTTCACACAACTGATCTCAGAAGTTCTTTACTTCTCAGACCATGAAGATCAGATACTTTTCAGTTTCTAAAAAAGATTGTTTTAGCTAAAGCCTCATATGATCGGTTAACAGTAATGATGTGCAAAGCTGTTTTAGGCCGAGGGAATATTGAAGAATATAATCATCTTCCGCCCCCTAATAACATCTTTCTAAGGTAATAACTCGTCATATTGCCTATGTGAAAGAACAGGGGTTATCACAATTATTGTTAGAATTATTATGATCCTCTCCTTACTCTAGTGTATGTGGAGAAGGAAGGGGAACTGGTTCATGTCCCTCTGAGTTGTTCCCCTTCTAGTTGGAATTAACACACTCTCCCAAGTCCCCACTGCATCCTAGGCTCTTCACCAGCTATTTCCTCCATCACGAGTCACCATTCAATGTGGATCACTGTCTCGAACTCCTGGATAGTTCTCTTTTCAGACTGTTGTTCCCTGTGATGGGTGCAGCATCCAAATAAAAGTGAGGCACGGTACACTTCTCTGTACAGTTTCATCCCTTTATTCTCCATACCTCCACTACACAAGGAATGCAGGTCTGTTAGACTTAGTGATTGATGGAGTAACTTAAAGAAATCACAGTATAGGAAAGAAAAAAAAATTGTTTTAATCAATGCAAAATCTGTGATAGGTGCTCTATTTGAGCTGCCTTCGTGGAGGTCCAATCCAGACTTCAGTTTAATCTCATTAGTTAGAAACTTAGGCAACATAGACTTGATGCTTCCAGAATGAAGTCCATATTTCACTTGCAAATCTCTCATTGCAGAAGTGGTTTTAGTCTAGTGAACCTGCAAAAAGACTGTAGAAGGGAGGCCAACATAATTAAATGCCCTGACACCACCACCACCTCCATAAGAGGAAGTCCAGAGCTGAAGAACAAAAGGAGATTTGTTATAGTTGATTGCTAGATTTTTTTATAGATCCTAGTTTTAGGGTACCAATGGGAGTGCTGCATAGTGACCTTTCTAATAGTCCTAGGAAAGCAAACAAGACACTAGCTACATCTTTCCTAGATGATTGACATGTAGATAACCCAGTCTATAATCTTTCTACCACACTCTTGGGTCTGAGAACCCTGTCATTTCCTAACCTCTGCTGTGTGGCTGTCCACCTACTTTGGGAACCTCTAACCAGTATCCAAGGAGTTGGTCTCATCCCAGTAACTCTCTCTTGCTGCTCCCAGTGGCTCATCCTCTGAGTCTGAGTTATTTAGTCCAAAAAAACCAAATGCTTCAGATATCTCTCACAGAATAGTCCAAGTGGGCACATGGGTCCTCCAAGTATGATTCCTACTTAAGTCTCCTCACCACTGTGAGTAGCAAATATGTCTCTTTATCTTTAAAATTGACCAGCCAGTTACTGCTGGAACACAGATGCATACACATATACATACCTTTCAAGGGCAAATGTTAGATCACAGAAACAACATAAAATCTAAACTAAAGCTCTTAACCTGCTTATAAAGGGAATTCATCCCACAGATATGTCTCATTAGAATGGTGTTCTGTTGTTGTTGCTGTTTTAAATAATTTCTTATGTCTTCAGAAAGTGTCAGTCACTCAGTCATGTCTAACTCTTTGCAACCCCATGGGCTGTAGCCCACCTGGCTCCTCTGTCTATGGAATTCTCCAGGCAAGAATACTGGAGTGGGTAGCCACTCCTTTCTCCAAGGGGATCTTCATGACCCAGGAATCGAACCTGGGTCTCCTGCATTGCAGGCAGATTCTTCACCATCTGAGAGGAGGCATGCAATTCCCATTTCCCCTCGTGAGGATAGAGTTTAATAATTTAAAAATTTCTTCTATCATGCCACCAAACATTTTTATTTGTTCAACAAATATTTATTGAGCTTCAACTTTAAGTCTGGAGAAGGGCATGGCAACCCACTCCAGTATTCTTGCCTGGAGAAGTCCATGGACAGAGGAATCTGGCAGGCTATAGTCCATGGGGTCACAAAGTGTCAGACAAAACTGAGCGACTAACACACACACAACTTTAAGTCAGGCATACTCATACTCAGAATAGGGTAATGAGCAAAACAAAGCTCCCTGCCCTCATGAAGCTTACGTTCTAGTAAAGGAAACAATTTCAATATCCATGGTAAAGAGCCTATTGTTAATGTCTATAATACTGAAGATTTAATATACTCTGGATTTAATTCAGAATTATCTGCATGCACATTTTCCATGTAACCAGGAGATTTTATCTCAACTCATAGTAATTGCATGTTATTAAATATCCATTTAGTAAGGAAATGTTCAAACATACCCAGTCTGAAGGGACAACTCATTGGAAAAGACCCTGACGCTGGGAAAGATTGAAGGCAGGAGGAGAAGGGGACAACAGAGGATGAGATGGTTAGATGGCATCATTGACTCAATGGACATGAGTTTGAGCAAACTCCAGGAGATGGTGAAGGACAGGGAAGCCTGGCATGCTGCAGTCAGTGGGGTTGCAAAGAGTCGGGCACGACTGAGTGACAGAACACCACCACCACCCAGTCTATGACCAGTTAACTCAATAGAGAGAGAATATTAATGCCATCAAGGTCATTATATTTGGGCTTATTTTATGTGCAAATTAGTTAATACCCTTCAGCCTCATAGCCACAGACTACTTTGCTAACTGGTCTTTCTGCAGAGGCCTGCAGTTGGCAAGAGCAATGAAGGAACGATAGATTAGGTGTCCATTAGCACCTCTGGGAAAACAGTTTAGCATTCGCTTCCTGATGATAGTGTTCCAAGAGGCGTGGCAGGACAATAGTGTCATTGTGATAAATATAGCCCAGGGCAGTCTTCACAGTGAAAATTCTCCAGGTTCCCTTCAGCCCCCACCAGCCAGGCGAATCACGAGAGAATTCTTTTCCTTGGATGAGATTCTTGGGATGGAATTTGCAGTCCTTTCATTTCTGTGTTGCTTCTGTAGTATTGTCTTGTCTTCAAGAGAGTTTCTGAATTAAACTGCTGATGCAAATAATTTAAGAATGACAAATGAGTTGTTCTGAGAATTTAAGCTGATGCCTTCTGGTATGTTTGAAGGGCCTGGCTGCTAAGGTTCCATGTATGTGAAGTATTAGGAATGAGTTCATTAGAAAAAGAGAGAGCCCATTAAAAGGAGAGAGGTAGGGTTGGGAAAGAAGAGTGATTCTGGGCACAGAGCAGATTCATATTTGAACCCTAGGGAAAGGGAACTAAAATCAAGGGCATGCAAAACCCAAGAGTCCATTCCATAAAATCTCTATGAGCCCTTCCAGATCAGCTGTGTCACTGTGTGAAAGAAACTGAGGGTGAAGAGTGATTTTGCCAGTTGGAATTTCTGTTGTAAGAGTCTGTAATGGCCAGTATCAGGCCCCCACCTCCGAAAACAAAAGCAGAGGCAGCACCATCCTCAATGAGCACTGGCAACGTAGCACAGACACCAGTGGTTTCAGGTGCTTTGGGGCCTGTCATCAGTGTGTGTGTACAGGTTGCCTTTAAAATGGCAGGAGATTATGCCGAAGTGAATCAGAGAATCAGGAGAGTACATGCAGGGGTGGCTAAGTGCAGTAGTCAAGACTGGTTCCAAAAAAAAAAAAAAAAAGACTGGTTCCACAGATTTCTCACTGCCAGAGAAGTGAGCTGTGACATGGAAAGGGGGAAGGCTAAAATGAACCCTGCAATACTGGGCTGGAATTGGAATTATTGATAAGAGCACATTGTTTTATAAGTGTGTGAGAGAGAGAGAGAACAAGCGAGCCTGAGCCTGTACTCTGAGAGAACCTACAAGTTATGACACAGCAGTATGAAATAGTACACTTAGAACATTAATTTTTCTAAATACTTTTCTCCACTACAGAAACCAGGATTTCTTAGGTAAGTGGCTTACTTCAGGGCCCGGGCTAGGAAAATATAAGAAAAACCTGAAATATATTGTGTCATAAAGTCAGGAAGCTTAAAGAATTTTGGAGACATGTCAAAAGGACAGTTGGAAAGGACTGCTGCTGTTGCTGCTGCTAAGTTGCTTCAGTCGTGTCCAACTCTGTGTGACCCCAGAGACGGCAGCCCACGAGGCTCCCCCATCCCTGGGATTCTCCAGGCAAGAACACTGGAGCGGGTTGCCATTTCCTTCTCCAATGCATGAAAGTGAAAAGTGAAAGTGAAGCCGCTCAGTCGTGCCCGACTCTTAGCGACCCCATGGACTGCAGCCTACCAGGCTCCTCTGCCCATGGGGTTTTCCAGACTAGAGTACTGGACCACCACTATGCAAATCAGGGACAATTTTAGCATCATAATAGTGTCAATAACAGATACCCACTGAATAAAATAAGAATTTATGCATCATAATGGTATAAATAAATTGGCAAACAAATCATAGAGAAGAGAACATTTTTCCTTGTGGTAGAATGCCAACTAAAAAATACAGTGGGAATGATAGAATTATAAAAATCCCCATTTGGCAATCACTATAGTAACACTGACTCTGGCAAGAGTCATCAATGGATACTAAAACTAGTGGGTAAAGTTTGTTGAGAAACAAAAAGTTTATGTAGTCTCAAAGTATCTCCCTATGAAATAATTAACTTTAAAGGAAAAATAGTAATTTTAAAATAGAGACACCTGGCAGCCTCTACCTTAACAAATCATTTAAAAAGAACAATTCAACTCCTAATATTACATACTCAGATCACATCACTTCTGTGTTATTCCTGCTTAGAATGCGTAACCTGAAGCTAATCATGAGGAAACATCCAACAACCCAAGTTGAGGAACTCTCTACAAAATAACTGACTTGTAACTCTTCAAATATTTCAAGGTCACGAAAGAAAGAATGTGGAAAATTTCTTCCGGATTAAAGGAGACTAAAGATACTTGACAACATAATGCAATGTATGATTTGTATTTTTCTTTTACTCTAATGGACATTATTGGAACAATTGAGCAAAATTTGAATGAATTTATAGATTAGATAATATTATTAAATCAGTATTGACTTCTTAATTTCCATAATTGCACTGTGGTTATGAAAGATATTGTCCTTGTTTTTAGGAAATATACACTGAAGTACTTAGGGGAAAATGGTATCATGTCTATATCTTACTCACAACAGAAAAAAAAAGTCAGAAAAAATGATAAATAAGTAAATACACATGTACAGAGGGAGAGTGTGCAAGCCCACAGTAGGTATTTTTTTAATTAATTATTGATTTATCTTTGGTTGTTGGGTCTTGGTTGCTGCATGTGGGCTTTCTCAGTTGCAGCGCGTGGGCTTCTCATTGCAGTGGTTTCTCTCGTTGCAGAGCACAGCTCTAGAGCTTTCAGCCTTCAGGAGTTGCAGCACACAGGCTCAGTAGTTGTGGCGCATGGTCTTAGGTGCTCTGAGGCATGTGGGATCTTCCTTGGCCAGGGATCGAACCCGTGTCCCCTGCATTGGAAGTGCGGGGTCTTCACCACTGGACCACCAGGGAAGTCCCCACACAAGGTGTTGACCTAGGTTACTAAGAGAAAGAGTTGACATTAACAAACAATGTACATAAGACCTCGGTCAGAAATTCTGAAACCATGCCCTAAAGCCCTTTCATGGGGTACCCAGTGCCAATTTATGTTGTAAAATAAGAGAGAGCCCACAAGGCAGAGGTTTGAATATCAATGAGTCATTCTTTATGTTTGAGACACCTTTATAACACTCTTCTAACAGAAAATCAGTTTGATTCATCTCAACTTCTATTCACAAAATCCTCTACCGAAAATTGTTTCTTTAACTTTCATTATGTTCACGTTGAGTCACTGGAATCACAAACTCCACACAGCTCTCCTGCTTGAACAATAGAATAATTTTTTTTTTTTTTGGCTACACTGTGCAGCACGCAAGATCTTAGATGCTCGACCAGGGATCGAGCTAGTGCCCCCTATAGTGAAAATGTGGAGTCTTAATCACTGGACCACCAGGAAAGTCTCAGAATAATTTGTTTCCCCATGCATAGATTTAATACAGATGAATTAAAAACATTTATGTAATATAGGGATAAAATATTTTGGACCCAAAACATGATTAAAAACCAGCACAGATCACAGATTACAAAATACCGCCATCCCCTCTTATTATTTGTTTGCTCGCTTTGCTCTATTATTTCTATATCACTTGTGGACAGGAAGCAGCCATATTGAAATACAAATTTGACTTGTTTCTTTAAAAAAAGAAAAACAAATAGATGGTTTATTCTAAGAACATACAGGAACTTATATTCTAAACGTCCATAAATACATTTTCTAGGGACTCTTATCATCTTAGAACGCTACTACAGCTTCTCTTTAATCTTTTTAAACATCCTGTTACATAAATTGTGACTGTATCTATAGCAGGAAGAATAATAAGATAATAATTGGTCAGACATCAAAAGCACTTGGGTGGGTCTTATAGGGACATTTAGTCTTCTCTCCCATCAACACCATGTTCTTAAAATTTTTCCCAACTACATTAATCTATTTTTTGTTTGTTTCTTCTTTTTCCTTTCCCCTAAGTAATTACTATGAATTTTTGCCAGATCAGAAATTTTTTCCAGGAAGAGACTCCAAGTATTAAGAAAGCAGACAAACAGTACCTGAAGATAAGATATAAACTCCTTCCAGGCTCTCCTTTGATTTCTTTCTCCATATTGAGTGGAATTAATTGGTGGAGTTGCACGTCCTCAGTTTTCTATGACAGAGAGGTACTATCTGATCTATGCTAAGAATTTCCTATTAACTTTCATGGGATATATTTGGAACTGTTCTTACCACCTAGTATTAAACAGTAAGAACCACACAAATTGTCATATGTAGGCTGTGAATCATATATATATACATCCAGCAAGTATTTCTTGGTCATAAAGTGTTAGGAAGAGTTTTAGAAGCCATTTAGCTTGACCTCTCTTTCATCACTTTTCTGACAAATGGTCGCCAGCTAAGACTATTGTTGTAACAAGGAGTTCCCTATGGTGTGGGGCAGCCCATTCCGTTGCTGGACAGCTCTCGTTGTAACCCTTGCCTCTTGCTGTGATTATTTGCAGCCTCATAGAATATGTCTACCCCTCTTCTGTAAAACAGCCCTTTAAACATTTGGTGACTGCTAATTCGTCCTAAGCTATCACCAGCTATTGATTATTATGTCCTTCAATTTGATTATTTTTCAGATCACATTGATAAATGCATAAATATCCAAAAATTAACAATAGTTAACTCCAGAAGGCAACTTATGGTTATGTTTTCATGTTTGCTTATGTGTAAATTCTAATTTTCACAATAAATATTTATTCTAATAACAATGACAACATTAATTATTTTTATTGAGTTTCACCTAGACACCAGGTCCTGGCATGTGTGTATTATTATCCTCAGTAATCCTGAGAGATAGAAGCTATAATTATCCTCATTGTACAGATGAAGAAACTAGGGCATAGAGGAATTAAGTAATTTGCCCAAGGTCACATAGCTAAGTAAGTGGCTGAAAAGAAACTGGAAGCTACGCTTGCCTGATTCTTAACCAATTGTCGTATAACAAGAAAATACATTTCTCTTTGCGGGGGAGGGGGATATTTGTTTTATTTTTAGTATTTTATACAGAAACATATACAATATGTTAGATTTGATCTGAACAACATAAAGTACACTGCGATTATTATGTCCTTTGATTCGGACACAATGTAATCTGTTAATGTCCCTATGACTGCATTTGATTTTTCACCTGTGATGTGAGATTATTGGCTCATATAGAGCTTTCCAAAAAATCATTTGGTTCTTAATTTTTTTTTCTCCCTTGACTTCCTTTTGCACATCCTCTGTCACCCCATCAATTCCTACCCCACAAATAACCATTTTATCAATCTAATTGTTAACAATTTTCTATATTCTCATATGATTAAGTGTCAGTCAGTCAGTCAGTTCAGTTGCTCAGTCGTGTCCGACTCTGTGTGACCCCATAGATGGAAGCCCACCAGGCTCCCCCATCCCTGGGATTCTCCAGGCAAGAACACTGGAGTGGGTTGCCATTTCCTTCTCCAATGCATGAAAGTGAAAAGTGAAAGTGAAGTTACTCAGTCTTATCCGACTCTTAGCGACCCCATGGACTGCAGCCTACCAGGCTCCTCCATCCATGGGATTTTCCAGGCAAGAATACTGGAGTGGGGTGCCATTGCCTTCTCCGTGATTAAGTGTAGACAAATACAAATGTACACGTATTCAATATAGGGTTTTTTTGTCATTTAAAAAAAGTGATTTCTTTTTTCTTTTTATTTTTTATTTAAAACAGTTTCTCATCTAAAATCCCTCTAAATCAATTGTCAGAGTACAAATGTATTCCTTTTAATGGATGCTTCTCTCTGTCTTTTTTAAGTACACAAAACTTTTATTTTATGTTCATTTTTTGATTGAAACAAATGGCATGTGAGATCTTAGTTCCCCAACCAGGATTCAAACCCATGCATGCCCCCTGCTCTGGAAGTGTGGAGTCTTAGCCACTGAACCACCAGGGAAGTCCTTTAATGGGTATTTCAAAATGTGGATATACTGAAAGTACCACAACATTGCTAATCAGCTATACACCAATACAAAATAAAAAGTTTAAAGTTTGAAAAACAAATGTGGATATAGTAAAAAAAAAATTTGCAACCTTTCCCCTATTGATGGCATACATAGTATTTTTTTTAAGATTTTTTTTTTTTTGATGTGGGCCATTTTCAAAGTCTTTATTGAATTTGTTAAAATATTGCTTCTGTTTTATGTTTTGATTTTCTGGCCGAGAGGCATGTGGGATCTCAGCTCCCCTACCGGAAATCGAACCTGCGCTCCCTGCATTGTAAGACAAAGTCTTAACCACTGGACAACCAGAGAAGTCCCCATATAATGTGTGTGTGTGTTGCCTGTTGAAACAGTGTGCCAAAGTATCCTTGTACATCTATATAGAACTTCGTTGTCTTTATTTCAGTAGTTTTATTGAGGGAATTCCCCAGTGGTCCAGTGGTTAGCGCTTGTGCTTCCACTGCATGGGGCGTAGGTTTGATCCCTGATGGGGGAACTAAGATCCCACAAGCCATCCCCAGAACTGAGATTGCTGGGTCACATTTTTGAAATAATAGCTGTTGCAGCTATTGCTTGCCAAAAAGGCTATAATAACAGCTACATGAAAATACTCTTCACTCCACATCCCTGCAGTGGTATTGCAGTCTATTCAGCAACCATTCTAAGAAAACCTCTGTGAAACAAGAAATCAAAGGAAACTACTTAAACATAATAAAGATTATTTACTGCAAATTAATACCAATTATAATTCTAACTGGCAAAATATTAAAATTCTCTCATTCAAAATTAGGAACTGCACATTGAGCTTTTAATAAAAAAGATTTCCCACGTCTCTTTTATGCTTCAATTTAAAATTGATGTATATTACACATATAAAATGAACAAATCATAAGTACACAGATCAGTGAGTTATTGCAAAATAAACACATCCATATAACCGTTGCCCAGGTCAAGAAATAGACACTAGCAGCACCTCAAAATCCTTCTTCATCTCCCCCCATCATTGCTCCCTTCCTCCTTCCTCAAGAGAACCAGTCCTGACTTTTAGCACCATAGAATAGTTTCCCTTGGTTTTGAAATATACAGAAATAGAATAATGCAATGCATATTCTTCTTTATGTCTCTGGTTTATTTCCCTCAATATCATCTTTGTAAAGTTTTTCATATTGCAGATAGCAGCAGTTCACTCATTTTCATTGCTGTGCAGTAATTCATTGTATGAGTAAGATATACACTTATTCGTTCTACTTTTGATGGACTTTCAGCTGCTTTTGAACCTGAATCCTGTCATCCAGTGTGTCAGCCACCAATATTCCCAGCTTTTTTTTTTTTCTTCCTCTAAAAACAAGGCTTTATAGGGCCCTTCCAAAACAGTGGGAGGGAGAACAAACCACAGGTTTGCTTGGTTGCTGGCTTCCCTAAAGGGGAGGGAGCGAGCCTGTTCCTTATATGTGGTGAGGGTAGGGGTGTGTCTGGGGGGCTGGAAAGGTAGCTTGAAAATGTTAGTTGCTCAGTCATGTCTGGCTCTTTGCAACCCCATGAACTGTAGCCTGGAGGGGTTGGCTTAGGTGATTTCAGAACTCTCGGCTTTGTGTCATCAGAAATTCGGATGATTTCATCATCTGTGTCTACAGAAATCATTGACTTTTAACCGTTTGACAAGACCAGACAGATTTGTGTCAGCCAACTAGAGATCTCCCTTCAGGTTAACTTTGATATACTAATAAGTATTATTTGGGTAAAAATGTTTGACTAGCTATAACTATAGCTAGCTAGCTATAGTATCATTGAACATACATTTCTACACCTTATCTGATTCAAATTAACAAATATTTCTTGAAGGTCTACTGTATTCCAGGTACTGATTGGGATTGAGGATTGAATAAAACAGATCAGATCCACAGCCTTGCTGAATTTATGTTTTAGTTGATGAGACAGATATAAACAAGCAATCTAGATAATTTTACTTAAGTGCATGAGAAAGTGAAACAGGGCCACCAGTTAGGAAGTAACAAGGACGGTGACAGGCAGCATTAGAAGGAGGTAACTCAGGCAAGTGTGACATTTCAGGCAAGAGGAATAGCTAACACAAAAGCCCTGAGGAGGGGATAAGCTTCAACAAACAGGAAGGTTAAATAACTTAAATGGAAAGTAGCCTCTAAAAATTGTATTAAAAAGTTTAAAGAAAAGAAGGTGGCTAGTGTATCTGAAACACATTTTCAATAGAGGCAAGTGGAAGAGAGGTAGGCAGGAACCAAACTGTTTAGGTTCTTGGCGTCTTTGTGTTCTAAATGCAGTGGTGAGATGGGTAAGGAGATGCAAACCCAGATCACTCTTTTTTTTTTTTTTC
Organism: Bison bison bison; assembly: GCF_000754665.1. NCBI lineage: Eukaryota > Metazoa > Chordata > Mammalia > Artiodactyla > Bovidae > Bison > Bison bison. The sequence goes on along the minus strand of NW_011495072.1, from coordinate 7,630,387 downwards.
CAGATCACTCTTCAAGGAAGGACTTGATGTCAAGACATGAAGAGTATGGTCTGAAAACAGTCTTAAGCTGACAGCTTTTCCATGATCTGCTTCTGTTGCAGAGCCTCACTGGTTGAGAACCTTCCCTTCGTGGGAAGCCAGGTGGTGCACTGGTAAACAATCCGACTGCCAATGCAGGAGATGCAAGAGACACAGGTTCGATACCTGAATCGGGAAGATCCCCTGTTCTTGCCTGGAGAATCCCATGGACAGGAGCCTGGTGGGCTACAGTCCATGGGGTCAAAAAGAGTTGGACACAACCAAGTGGCTAACCTTTTCAGTTTTTTGGTTGTTGGATAACTGGTTTGTCCCAAGCATATTAATCAGTTGACTCACTGAAAACAAATTTAGTGTGTCTTTGGATTTCTTTAATTTACCTGCCCAGTAATCACGTCAAAAAAGGAAACAGCATTAGTTAGTGTCTGTGTGATACAGCCCCTAGGTTCCTGGAGAGGCTCGCTCTTGCACTCTGCCTTCTGTCTACTGCCTTCTGACCTATGGCCACCTCAGTTTGTTCTCTGTTCCTCTGCATGCCAGGTTTATTGCTGCCTCATGCCTTTTCACTTGTGGTTTTCAGATTGTCTCTGTAGCAATACTTCTTACCTAAATTCTATTCATCTGTGGGGCTCAGATTACATGTGGCTGGCTCACAGAGAATTTCTGTAGCACTGCCCTCTTCTGCAATGAGGCTAGTTCCTCTAATCATGTTCTCACACGAATCCCTGTGTTTTCTTTCATAGCACTTATCACAAGTTGTAATTATGCTGTAATTGTTGTTATTGTTTGTTTTCTTCCCTGGAGTTCCACAAGAAGCAGAAAGGTGCTGTTTTGTTTTCTGCTTCATTTTGCTAGTGCCTTGGAGAGTGACTGGGATCAAGTGGGTAGACAATAAATGTTTCTTGAATAAACAACTTGTCCATAGTGGATCCAAGTTGGCACTTAAGGCCAATTCCTTTAAGTGCTCGTTAAACATTTTGTAATAATCTACCCCAAATCTTCCAGGAGTCATTGAAGATTTGAAGATCATAGTTTTTAAGGTCTCATATTTTCCCATGTGAAAAACTTTGGAGGGTAAAATTTATTAATTATATAGATTTAATTTAAAAGTAGTACCAAATGTTTAGAATGAAACAGGCAAACAAACCAACCTGCTTTATGCCCTAGTCTTACTCTCTAAATAGGCAACTATTTTAAACTAAGCAGGTCTGGTCAATCCTTTATTATTTTTTTTAATTTATTTTTAATTGGAGGATAATTGCTTTCCAATGTGTTAGTTTCTGCTGTACACCAGTGTGAATCAGCTGTAAGTATACATATATCCCCTCTCTCTTGAGCCTCCTTCCTACTCCAACCACCGCCCCCCCACCTCTTTAGGTCGTCACAGAGAACCAGGCTGAGCTCTCTGTTATACAGCACCTTCCCACTAGCTTTGTATTTTACACATGGTAGTGTATATATGTCCATGGGGTCGCGAAGAGTCAGGCACGACTAAGCGACTTCCCTTTCACTTTTCACTTTCATGCATTGGAGAAGGAAATGGCAACCCACTCCAGTGTTCTTGCCTGGAGAATCCCAGGGACGGGGGAGCCTGGTGGGCTTCCATCTATGGGGTCACACAGAGTCGGACACAACTGAAGTGACTTAGCAGCAGCAGCAGCAGCAGTGTATATATGTCAGTGCCACTCTTTCAGTTCACCCCACCCTCTCCTTCCCCCGCTGGGTTCACAAGTTCATTCTCTATGTCTGCATCTCTATTCTTGCCTTGAAATAGATTCATCAGTACCGTTTTTCTAGATTCTGTATATATGTGTTAATATACAATATTTGTTTTTCTCTTTCTGATTTACTTCACTCTGTATGACAGACTTTAGGTTCATTCCACTCATTACAACTGACTCAAATTCGTTCCTTTTTGTGGCTGAGCAATATTCCATTGTATATATGTACAACAATTTCTTTATCTATTCATCTGTCAGTGGACATCTAGATTGTATCCTCTGTCTTTAAAAGAAGCCCTTTGTCACTCTTGAAAATCAGTCCTTTACCCTCTGATACTTTTTCTATTGTCAATTTTTATAATATTTCTATTTGCGGTTTTTACAATATTAGCTATTTCTTTCACTACCTCTTGGTATCAGGATTAGAAATTTTAGTTTGTTCAACATGGCAAAATATCTCAAATAAGCTCCCCATGGTGGTATTTCAAGTTTCTTACCTATGTTTGTCCTTCCTCTTCCAGCGTGAAAATTATTATTTTTTTAATTGAGTTATAACTCACAATCCAATCCACCTTTTGAAAAACATACCTTTTTTGATGAAGAGGGAGGAAAGAAAAGCAGACCTTATGTGGCTTACCAGCAGACATATGATTGCTTTCTAGTAGTGGTCTCTTGCCTGGGAGATGACCTGAGTTCCAAAGTCAAGGTAAGGAGGGAAGACAATAGTCACACTGACAGGGGGAGGAAGGAGAGTGCATGCATAGATTGTCTAGTCAGAAAGAAGGAGTGACTTCCTTTCAACAACTTCCTCTCATAACAAGTTTGTCATTCCTTATTTCACAGCAAATGATCTTCGGTCAAATATCATAGGCAGAACTAGATACAAATTATTTTGTATATAGTTTGGAGTTACTGCTACATAGGTCCTTTGTTTCCTATGTTGGTTGTGCTGGGTCTTTGTTGTGCACAGGATTAGTTGCCCTGTAGCATGTGGGGTCTTACTTCCCCGATCAGGGATGGAACCCGTCTCACTTGCATTGGAAGGTGGCGTCTTAACCACTGGATTATCAGAGGAGTACCCTCAGGTCCTTTGTAAGAACCTCTTGTACTCTAGACATTGTTAGATCCTTTGTAGTATCGTGTAAACATTAAAATATCACAGGCCAGGGAATTCCCTGGCAGTCCAATGGGTAGGACTCTGTGCTTCCACTGCAGGGAACACAAGTTCTATCCCTGGTCAGGGAACTAAGATCCTGAAAGCTACCAGGTCATAAATAAATAAATAAAATATCATATTCTAAATCAAATACGAAATTTTGCTATACAATTTTGACAAAATTTTGGATAATTTTTGTTTTGAAATTATTTAAACTACTATGAAAGCGAAAGTGGAGACTGAAAAAGTTGGCTTAAAACTCAACATTCAGAAAACTAAGATCATGGCATCTGGTCCCATCACTTCATGACAAATAGATGGGGAAACAGTGACAGACTTTATTTTGGGGGGCTCCAAAATCACTGCAGATGGTGACTGCAGCCATGAAATTAAAAGACGCTTGCTCCCTGGAAAGAAAGTTATGACCAACCTAGACAGCGTATTAAAAAGCAGAGACATTACGTTGCCAACAAAGGTCCGTCTAGTCAAGGCTATGGTTTTTCCAGTGGTCATGTATGGATGTGAGAGTTGGACCGTAAAGAAAACTGAGTGCCAAAGAGTTGATGCTTTTGATCTGTGGTGTTGGAGAAGACGTTTAAGAGTCCCTTGGACTGCAAGGAGATCCAACCAATCCATCCTAAAGGAAATCAGTCCTGAATATTCATTGGAATGACTGATGTTGAAGCCAAACCCCAATACTTTGGCTACCTGATGTGAAAAACCAACTCATTTGAAAAGACCCTGATGCTGGGAAAGATTGAAGGCGGGAGGAGAAGGGGATGACAGAGGATGAGATGGTTGGATAACATCACCAACTCAACGGACATGAGTTTGAGTAAACTCCAAGAGTTAGTGATGGACAGGGAGGCCTGGTATGATGTTGTCCATGGGGTCGCAAAGAGTTGGACACGACTGAGCGACTGAACTGAACTGAAACTATTAGAAGTAATGTTTAATTTATGTTTGCTTATCGTTCCTCAGAGATTATGCAATCTTATGAATTTATGTAGATGAAATAAAATCTAGCCTTCACATGCCTTTCAAACATAATGCATTTATTTTGATTAATTTTATAATTGATAAACTTCACATGATACATGTGTGGACATTTGTTTTATTCATTTCAAAAAATTGTGCAGAGATATACCTTTGTTTTAAATGTTAGTATTTTAAATACATTTAAATACACTATAAATACATTTAAAAATGCATTACATAAATTCACAGAAACCCAATTAACCCAGAAAAGTACAAATAAAAAAGTAAAATCCTTTTTCCTAGCTGGTGTTCCCATTTTCTAGAGTCTAGAAGCCACCACTGTTGATAGGGCCTTGTGTGTCCTTCCAGAAATTTTGCATGCATATCCCAGCATGACAATGAAAAAAATTAGTAGTCGATTTAAGAAATAAATGGAAAACTTTGTTCAGGCCAACCTGCAAATTATTACCCAGGAGATAAAGGAAATGGCAACCTGCTCCAACATTTTTGCCTGGAGAATCCCTTGGACAGAGAAGCCTGACGGACTACAGTCCACAGGGTGGCAAAGCGTCAGACATGACTGAAACAACTTAGCATACATGCAGCGTTCTGAGAGCTCTGAGGACTATTCTGCATCTTGAAGGTCAAAGCATATATAAATATATAAGTTTTTTGAGACAAAGGGTTATACATCAAAATAATATATTGACAGTTTACATAGTCCAACAAGGTGAGTAGTGGCTTATTGTGACCCCTTACAGGATTGAGAAAGGAATGTTATCTCCTAAGGTGTTACCTGTTGGTACCAGGAGGAAATAGCTTTTTTTTTGGTGAATAAGCATTCCTGTGTCTTCTAAGGGGATCTAGTTAATGTATAACGCAGGTGCACAAGGCATGCTAAAGGGGAAGGGGTGGTGGCTCAAACAGGCAGGGAGAGAATTTTATGTTTAACATTTTTCTTGTCCTGTCTTAAAAATAACTTTATTTCATCAATTCTCTCTTTTGATAATTAATCAAAAGGTGATCAAATATTTGGTCCCTTGATACTAGGATGGTTGGTTACCTCCTGTGGTATACCATGTCCCTTGAGGCTGGTTCCTAATAGCCCAGTTCTTTCTTTTCTCTTAGGGGAGTTGTACTGGTAGGATGTCTGGCAAGGACTGACAGTTAATTTCAAGTGGTCCAATAGGACTTATGCCAATTTTCCCTTGCATGTATACTGTGCATGTCCATTATTTTATAGAGAACTATGGATGTGATTAATAGTTTCAAATGGTTTGGACATGTTCTAAATGGGAGTAGGTGATACACAACATAAAGGCAAGAAACTACTATTAATATTTTTTAGGTTACACAAACTGTTATTAAAATGTAGGAGTAACTATCATTAGCAAAGATTTAAGCCAACATCCGCCTGAATCAAACCATCTTCCTAACATTTCACTTAAACTGGAAAGAGGATCATTCAGAATGGAAATTTGATTTTTCTTATGTGTCATAAGGCAGGTTACATTAGAAGACTCATCAGGTATAAAAACACAAATCTTGAAGGTCAAAGCATATATAAATATATGTGAATATATTCACTGTGTGTGATAGTGCAAGTTGCCCCTGTAGGACTGCTTTCCTCATCATGGAAACTTCTTAACTGAACAAACTAATGACTTGGTTTCATGCGTGCATGCTCAGTTTCTAAGTTGTGTCTTTGTGACCCCATGAACTGTAGCCTACAGGCTCCTCTGTCCATAGAATTCCCAAGCAAGAATACTGGAGTGGGTTGTCATTTCCTTCTCCAGGGGATCTTCCCAACCCAGGGATCGAATCCATGTCACCTGCTTGGCAGGCCGGAAGCCATCTGACAAGCCCAATGATGGTTACTACCATTTAAAGCTTACTGGCTGAATTTTGTTGATGCCTCTTTATAAATAATGACATATTCTATTCCAAGTGAAGGAACAAATATCATGACCAAATAATCATACCACTGAAACACTAATTGAACAGGTGTGTATAGTAAGTCACTTCAGTTATGTTCGACTCTTTGCAATCCTATGGACCGTAGCCCACCAGGCTCCTCTGTCCATGGAATTCTCTAGGCAAGAATTCTGGGGTGGATTGCCATCCCTTCCCAACCCAGGGATCGAACCCATCTTTCACGTCTCCTGTATTGGTAGGCAGGTTCTCTACCACTAGCGCCACCTGGGTAGCCCAATTGAACCTAGCAGGCCAAATTAAAGACAGGTTGGCAGGGACTATTTTCAAGGCTACCCATAGGTGACCTTGAGCCTAAGGAAAACCAATTGTTCATCTTCCTAACCAACCTGGGAATGGCTAAGGCCATAAATTTGTTCCATAAATCTATTGGGTCCTGTTAGGAGCTACTCAATATATTTAATATCTAGTGAAAAGGAATATTTATAGATAGATTAAACATAAGAGTTTAATGTAAGAGTGTCCCATTTCATAAGAGTGATTATCATCAGTACTTGCATGGTACCAGAATTCCTTTCTTCTAAGCTAAAATCGATAAGGGCCTTCCAATTAGAACCTTGGAGAGGAGAGATCCACTGAGGCAACCCAGAAATACTGGCCATAGGTAATCAACCATAAATCTAGCAACTGGGTTGATTTTTGACATTTGCATAAGCCTGAGCTCAAGAAAGTAATGTTTGGTTCACAAACAAAAGTGTGATCAAGTCTCAAAGTAATTATTACACAGGTCTGGTTCGGCATCTTGGAAGCTGTCTACTTCGGATGTTGTCTTCTTCTTGTCCTGGTCTGGTACTGCTGGTCTCAGTCTAAGAGGGTGTCAGAAACAGGAGTTTCAGTCCATTTAAGAGAGAAGGCCTGATATGGCCCCTTCCAACAAGGCTGTGGACAGTCCTTTATCTGATGTCTTTTCCAATGTGAATAATCTTCTGGTTGCAGGTCATGAGGCATCTGATCTGTATCCAAAAATAGATTACTGTGATAAACTTCAGAAATAAACATAGAGTATCCTTTTAATAATTCAATTAAGGGGCTTCTCTGGTGGTACAGTGGTTAAGAATCCACCTTCCAATGCAGGGGATGTGGATTTTATCCCTGGTCAGGGAACTAAGATTCTCACATACCACAGGGCAACCAAGCTCACATGCCACAACCACTGAGCCTACCTTCCACAGCTAGAGAGAAGTCCACAAGCTGAAAAGAACCTGTTAGCCACGACTAAGGCCTGATACAGCAAAAATAAATAAATATTTTTAAAAATAAGTCTTAAAAAATTCTATGAATCTTCTTGTAGATGAGGCATTTTTGCAAAGACATCAAAGTAATGTCTTAGAATGACAAAAGACTTTAAAGGTATAGCTAGCCTGGAAAATCCCGTGGATGGAGGAGCCTGCAAGCCTGCAGTCCATGGGGTCGCTGAGGGTCGGACACGACTGAACGACTTCACTTTCACTTTTCACTTTCATGCATTGCAGAAGGAAATGGCAACCCACTCCAGTGTTCTTACCTGGAGAATCCCAGGGACGGGGGAGCCTGGTGGGCTGCCGTCTATGGGGTCCCACAGAGTCAGACACGACTGAAGTGACTTAGCAGCAGCAGCAGAGATCTGATTACAATGCAATTGACAAAAAAACTTAGTTATTGCTATGACGTACAACATTTTAAGATCATAATTAGAATTATGACTGGTAGCATTATACCAGAACATATCCAATTTTAGAAATTTTATATAATTTATAAGAATATTTATATTAATGACATTTTATCCATACAGTGCAACCTGAGAAGGTTTATCTCCACTCCACTAGGCAATGCTTCCCATATAACCCAACATACCAAACAATCCTAATTGTTTTAATCTCTCTCTGGGATGCTTCAGGGAGCGTCTAAAGTATCCCCAAATTAGCTGGAGGCAGGAAAGAATTTTGTGTTTAAAAATTTTCTTGTCCTAAAAAAAAAGTGCTTGCCCTGCCTTAAAATAAAAATAATTTTATTTCATATATACATCTATAAAAATACACAAATGGTATTGCATGATGTGTACAGTGCATCAGGATATTTTTCACTTCCACTAATTACTATGGAAGTTTTTTTTTTCATACCTATGGATTTATTTCATTGTTTTCAAATGTTGTATAACATTCTGTAAGATGAACTATAATATATTGAGCTAGTGCCCTGTAAATATATCTTCTTAAAAAATGCTTGTCTTTTGGGGGATAGTGGCATTGTGGGTGACTTTTTCTGCCTTATATTTACAACAATATTAAAGCGTCTATGCTGTTCCTGTAATTTTTTTTTTGCCATGTCACTTGACTTGTGGGATCTTAGTTCCCAGAACAGGGACTGAACCAAGGCCCTCAGCAGTTAACCACTGGACCACCAGGGAATTCCCTATAATTAGCTATTTTAATTTTTTTTTTTTTAAAAAAACATCTTTTAGGGTGTTGTTTGCAATAACAAAATTCAACAGGGGACTCTGGGATTCAGTAAAGACTGAGAAGGGGCATTTGAATCTACTCATTCAGGAATAGATAATGGCCCCTAATTACATTTTCAATAGAGGTCAAAACCAAATTATTGCAAGTTAAGAGGTGAATGTAATTGCCAGGCAGATAATTTGTTAGAGGAGTTTGCCAAAGATTGGTGAAAACAGGACAGACTCTTTAAAGAGCAGCAAAGTTGGGCAAAGGCTTTGTTCAAATTTGGAAAGGCACGGACAGAACAGGTGTAAGGTCTGCCTCCTTAGCTATTTTGATTATAAGCTTAAAGAAGACCTGATTAACAGTGGAGGGTTGATAGTGTTGCAGGAGGGGGGCCCCATCCAGGGCCCAAGAGTGGGCTCTTGTTTAACACTCAGAAATAAGTTGTCTGAGGAGACTCGCATGCTGACATAGCAAGAGGCGTTATTGGGAAGGGCGCCGGGGGTGGGGAGAATAGGAGGGTAAGGGGTACCCAGGAGGACTGCGCTGCCACATGGGTCACAGTCTTGGGTTTTATGGTGATGGGATTAGTTTTCTTTCTGGGTTGCATCTTGCCAGTCATTCTGACTCAGGGTCCTTCCTGGTGGTGTGCACATCACTCAACCAAGATAGATTCCAGCGAGAAGGATTCTAGGAGGACATATTGACTGGTGTCTATAGTCTCTCCTTTTGAGCTTTCCAGAATTCTCGTGGGTGCTGGCTAGTTCTGTGTCCTGACCAGGATCTCCTGTCCTACAATAGCTCATGCAAATGGTTACTGTGGTGCCTGGCCAGGGTGTGCGGTTTCCATTTCTCCTATCAGTAGCAGCCTAAGACAATGTCCTCACCTTTTTCTTTTTGTTGTTTTACTTGGTAAAAAGGGAGTGAAGGTAAAAGGTCCTCATAAATTATGATCTTGTGAGGTCAGTAACCAGGCACTTGGAAGGGGAGGAAGGCCTTGATCATAAATCCCTCACGGTTCACCCATAAGCAAAATCTAGTTTGTGTCAAGCTGGCTTCTTGGAAAATGTGAGGAAATCTATTATATTTAAAATCCTAAACTCATATTTGCCTCAGTGAGGGTCTTTTTGTTTTGTTTTTGACCGTGCCATGCAGCATGCGGAACCTTAGGTCCCCCCTGCTGCTACTGCTACTGCTAAGTCACTTCAGTCATGTCCGACTCTGTGTGACCCCATAGACGGCAGCCCACCAGGCTCCCCCGTCCCTGGGATTCTCCAGGAAAGAACACTGGAGTGGGTTGCCATTTCCTTCTCCAATGCAGGAAAGTGAAAAGTGAAAGGGAAGTCGCTTAGCTGTGTCCAACCCCCAGCGACCCCATGGACAGCAGCCTACCAGGCTCCATCGATGGGATTTTCCGGGCAGGAGTACTGGAGTGGGGTGCCATTGCCTTCTCCGTACCAGGGATCAAACCCGTACCCCCTGCTTTGGAAGCACAGAGTCTTAACCTCTGGACCGCCAGGGAAGTCCCCTTGGTGAGGGTCTTTTGAAGAAGAAAATGGAGAGAACAAAATAACCAGAGAATATGAATTAGGTTGATAAACAGGAATGACTTAGGCAAAATTATGTACTTTGAGAGTTACCCTATTCTGGTGTAGTTCTAGAAGTCATGTCCTCATCTTTGTTTAATATGAGGATTAGCCCTCACTTGGGGGAATTTCCAGCTAGGTTAAAGGGGAAGGTGGTACCAGGTCAGTGAGGATATATTTAGGACAAAGCACTGGGCCTTAACACACACCTCAAATCACATCATTTTGAACAGGAAGGGTTTCCAGCCATCCCAGTTCCAGCCACTGCAGCACTGAAGGTGTGCCCTCAGGGAAATTCAGGATCAAGAAAAACAGGAAGCATTCTGTGCCTTGGGTATTAGCCTTAGTTAAGATGCATATCTAAGGAGTAATTTCAGTGAACCCAGATCCTTGCATCTTTCCAAAACAGAAGAGTGCTAAAATCACCAATCTGTAGTATCTGTTCTTTGTGATGAGCAGTAATCTTTTGATGTTTGACTACATGTTTCCAGCAAAAAACTCATATGCCCTGGGACTTCACTGGCGGTCCAGTGACTAAGACTCCACACTCTCAGTGCAGGGTGCTAGGGTTCAATATCTGGTCAGGGAACTAGATCCCACATGCCACAACTAAAGATTCCACATGCTGCAGTGAAGATCAAAGATCCCATGTTCCACAACTAAGACCTGGTGCAGCCAAATAAATATTAAAACAAAACAGAAAAACAGGGGCTTCCCTGGTAGTTCAGTGGTAGAGAATATGCCTGCAAATGCAGGAGAATATACAACTAAGCCGGTGTGTCACAACTCTTGAGCCTGGGCTCTAGAACCCAGGAGCCACAACTGCTGAAGCCCATATGCCCTAGAGCCCTTGCTCCACAGCAAGGCTTCTTGAGGAGAAGCCTGAGCACTGAAATTAGACAGTAGCTCCCCTGCTTGCTGCAACTAGAATAATGCCTTCATGGCAATGAAGACCCAACACAGCCAAAAATAAACTTAAAAAAAAAAACAATAAAAATCTCATATACCCTGGCTTTCCATTGACCTCTTTGGAACAGTTCCTCAGTTTTCTGAGAAGTTGTCTCCCAGGCTGTAGTACTCAGTTCAGTTCAGTTCAGTTGCTCAGTCGTGTCTGACTGTTTGCGACCCCATGAACCGCAGCACACCAGGCCTCCCTGTCCATCACCAACTCCCAGAGTCCACCCAAACCCATGTCCATTGTGTCGGTGATGCCATCCAACCACCTCATCCTCTGTTGTCCCCTTCTCCTCCTGCCCTCAGTCTTTCCCATCATCAAGGTCTTTTCAAATGAGTTAGCTCTTCGCATCAAGTGGCCAAAGTATTGGAGTTTCAGCTTCAACATCAGTCCCTCCAATAAACACCCAGGACTGATCTCCTTTAGAATGGACTGGTTGGATCTCCTTGCAGTCCAAGGGACTCTCAAGAGTCTTCTCCAACACCACAGTTCAAAAGCATCAATTCTTTGGCACTCAGCTTTCTTTATAGTCCAACTCTCACATCCAAACATAACTATTGGGAAAACTATGGCCTTGACTAGACGGACCTTTGTTGACAAGGTAATGTCTCTGCTTTTTAATATGCTGTCTAGGTTGGTCATAACTTTCCTTCCAAGGAGTAAGCGTCTTTTAATTTTATGACTGCAGTCACCATCCGCAGTGATTTTGGAATACAGAAAAATAAAGTCAGCCACTGTTTCCACCGTTTCCCCATGTATTTGCCGTTAAGTGATGGGACCAGATGCCATGATCTTAGTTTTCTGAATGTTGAGCTTTAAGCCAACTTTTTCACTCTCCTCTTTCACTCTCATCAAGAGGCTCTCTAGTTCTTCTTCACTTTCTGCCATAAGGGTGGTGTCATCTGCATATCTGAGGTTATTGATATTTCTCCCGGCAATCTTGATTCCAGCTTGTGCTTCATCCAGCCCAGCGTTTCTCATGATGTACTCTGCATATAAGTTAAATAAACAGGGTGACAATATACAGCCTTGACACACTCCTTTTCCTATTTGGAACCAGTCTATTGTTCCATGCCCAGTTCTAATAAGATCTTTGAAGCAAACAACTCAAAAATTTTAGGTTGTGCATTGTTCTGCAGTTGATACCCTGTAATGAGCATTCTCTTCTAACACCTAGAATCCTCTGTGTTTAGGTTGAGTCAAGGCCTCTGAATACTCTCTGGTGGCCAGGCTAGCTGTGGGGAAAGGGGGAGGGGCGCGGGCAGGTGAAGGGCTCAGAGGAGGAGGAAAAGTGACTTTTCATGTTACCTTTTCATATTTTGAATCTCTTGATTTTTTTTATTATGGAAATATTTCATTCAAAAATATAAGTTGTTTTAAAGACTTGATTAAGGGAGGGGTGAGAGGAAGGCTCAAGAGGGAGGTGATATGTATATACATACAGCTGATTCATGCTGTTGTACAGCAGAATGTAACACAACATTGTAAAGCAATTATACTCCAATTAAAAAAAAAAACTTGATTAACACAGAGAAGAGAAATTTGGTTTTGTTTTCTGGTCAGCATGGGCTCCTGGATTTACTTCATTTCATTCCTACTTCTTCATTTGATCTGTAATTTCATAATGTGATGTTTTAGTTTAGGGCCCTCTCCCTGCAAACCACATCTCCAACCCAAATTAACTAAACAAGTCAGCTTTTCTTTCACCACATCTTTGTTTCCCATCAGCAAACAAGACATCTTGCTAAACACAGACTAACCACCTGAAGCCTGACAACTGAATTACAGGCAGACGCCAGCCCTGCCTGCTATTAGCTGCATGACCTTCAGCAGGGTGCTCATAAAACATTCTGGAATTTGGTTGCTTCATGTGGGGCTGAGGAAGGTGCACTCACGAGGTTAGAGGTCAAAGGGCCTAGACTCACTTTTTGGTTCTGCCACTTGGTTGCTCTGTAAACCTGGGCATGCTGCTTGGCCTATGAGCTTCAGTTTTTTTAAAAAAAATAGCGATGAATCTTCTTTCCAGGGAGGTTGTGAAAGTGAAATAAGAAATGTCAATGTACCTGCTGTCTAGAACAACTGGGCTCTCAAATCTTATTAGTGTCTTTTCCTTCCTCTTTACCTTATTTCCAGTTTTGTTTTAAATTGGTAAAATGAGACTTTGTGAACTTTGTAAAGCCTGCCTGTGACTCAGGCCCTCTGCCTTTCATAGTGCTTCACAAACTGTGAAGCAGAATTTTGTGGTTGTTTTGGCACCAGGCAGACTTGGGCCCCAGGCTGTGAATTTCTCTGTCCTCTCTAAATTGTGTTTGAATTCCAGAGGAGAGCTCTGTTTTTCTAGGTGGAAATTAGGTAAACTTTTCCAGGAGCTTGCCCCAGGCATCACGCTGGGGGCTGGGAGCTCCCTCTGCTAGATCTTCCCAACGTTTTCTCTGGGCTCAGCAACGCCAAGCCACCTGAGTTGTCGGGTAGGTATTGTTCTTAGAAGCCACCTGGATGCTGGCTCAGTCTCTCTCAGGACAAGAGAAGCTGCTTAGACCTTTGAAACATATCATTGAAAACCTATTCACACTTACAGGGAAGCCAAACTGATAAGGATGATGAGGATGATGAGGATGATGACAATAATAATAAGCCCTACCTGCTGCTCACTATGTATATATACTATGCTATGGGAGAAGCCAGGATGCCTTCAGCCTAGTCACTTGAATTAATTTTTAAAGCTTTTATTGTATTTCTAGCTTTTCTGAAGTTTTCCTCCTACAGCACATGAAAGTGTAAGATCGTAGTTTTAAACTTAGCCATACCAAGATGAGGAAAGAGAGAAGACAGTTAACCCCAAAATTAGTGAAGTGAAAGTCGCTCAGTCATGTAGTTTAGAAATGAGCCAGAGGTACACATGGAAGTTTAGAAGACTACATTAAGACACTTGACAGGGAAAAGATAAAAAGAAAGAAAGAAAAGAGACACTTGGGGGAGTTCCCTGGTGGCCTAGTGGTTAGAATTTCTGGTTTTCATTGCTGTGGCCCAGGTTCAATCTCTGGCTGGGAACCTGAGATCCTGCAAACTGCTAGGTGCAGCCAAAAAAAAAAAAAGGAGTAAGAAAAAGACACCTGGCATTGCCACTCAGAGGATTTGTAAGGTTTATTAAACAGCAACTCTCCCTGGCCCTCAGCATTTTTGTCTTAAGATGAGGGGGATTGGTATCAAACCCTCCCTAGCTCTGACTTTCCTAGGCCAGATGCTTACAAAGAAGTTCTTTTGTTTCAACCATGTCCTTTCCCATGAGCAAGGGGGAAGTAAGAAAGGATCCCAATTTTTATATTTTATAGAGCAAATAGCCTATGCCAGGCACTGCATGAGCTATTTTGATTACATTAATGTATACATTAACTCCTAGAACAGCATTGCTCTGTTAATTTGGCCAGTGGTCTTAAAATGGGGGTGGCAGTGGGAGTGCATTGCCAGCAGTACCATCACAATGTTCTCTTATTTCTGTCTTATCAAGAAAACAAGAAAGTAGGGACTTCCCTAGTGGTCTGTTGCAGGGAAAAGCCAATTCTGACTCCATGTTGGAATTGTTTCTTTGACTTGCTTTTTGTTGCTTTTGTTGTTATAATCATACATAATGGTCTGTCTCAGAGAATCTTGCCCTTCTGCCTGACTGGTAAACTAAACTGCCTTTGTTCAGAACCCTGCCCTCCCTTTAGATGGCAAGAATGAAGAAATTAATACATTCCCTGCCTGAGGCTTGCCATTCTAGGAGATATTTGCAAGATTAATGGCCACCTCCCCCAACCATCTTCGATCTATAAAAAGAACCTGACATCCAGCTCCAGATAAGATGGTTATTTTGAGTTAGTCTGCCATTTTCTTGGTCAGCCAGCTTTCTGAATAAAGTCAAATACCTTGCCTCAACACCTCCTCTCTCATTCATTGGCCAGTCCTGCAGTGAGCAGAGGGAGTTTGGAGTCAGTGACAGTTCAGTGGTTAAAAATTCTTTCTTCCAATGCTGAGGACATGGATTCAATCCCTGGTTGCCAAGATCCCACATGTCTCGAAACTAAGCCTGTCCACCACAAGAGACCGTATGTGCCGCAGTAAGACCCAACGCAACCAAATAAATATTAAAAAAAAAAAAAGTAATTAATAAACATAAATGGATAGACAGAAGCATGTATACATATGTATTTATTACAAATAACATATTTTCATGTGGTACATAATTTAAATTTTACATTGAGGTGCAAAATTAAAAAACAAAAGGAGTTGAAACTATATGCTGGACATTGGCAGTAAGATAATCCCAGTTAATCTACCAAGCATATTTTATTGGGGTTAACTGAGAGTTCATAATATGTCCAAATGAAGTTTCATGTATAAATCACAGGTGAACTGTTTACCAATCCATCCTTTCTGTCCTTTTCCCTACTTAAATTGCACATGGGGAACTTATCTGACGGTTCAGTGTTTAAGAACAAGGCCGGGGGCTCTTTGATCCCAGCTGGGGGAACTAAGATCCCACAGGCTTTGTGGCCTGAATAAAAAAAAAAAGAAAATGTAATTCACTAAATATTCTCATTGTAAAGTAATCAGAAAGCATAGAGAAAAGACTTCTGGGCTGTTCTCCCCTCTGCCCTCCTCCCCACCCCCAACCCTGAACTTACTCACCCACTTATCCAGTCCTCTCCTCAGAGAGCCACAATTATTTACTTTTTTTTGGAGTGGGGGTGCTCTACTAGGCCTTCATTCCTGCACAGGCCTTTCTCTAGTGGCGGCAGTCAGGAGCTAATCTCTAGTTGTGCTGCTCAGGTTCTCACTGCAGTGGCTTCTCTTGTGGAACATGGGCCCTAGAGTGCTCAGGCTTCAGTAATTGCGGCTCCTAGGCTCTAGGGTGCGACTTCCCTTTCACTTTTCACTTTCATGCATTGGAGGAGGAAATGGCAACCCACTCCAGTGTTCTTGCCTGGAGAATCCCAGGGACGGGGGAGCCTGGTGGGCTGCCATCTATGGGGTCGAACAGAGTCGGACACGACTGAAGTGACTTAGCAGCAGCAGCAGCAGCAGGCTCTAGGGTACAGGCTCAATAGTTGTGGCTATTGGGCTTAGTTGGTCTGAGGCATGTGGGATCTTCTCAGAGGGATCGAACCCGAGTCTCCTGCATTGGCAGGAGGATTCTTTACCACTGAGCCATCAGGGAAGTCCCACAATTCTCTTTTAGATGTGTATTCCAGCTCTATAAAAAGTAAAGTTTCATCATTGATATCCTTAAGTCCTTGCTTTAAGGAAAAAAAAGAGAGAGACTGGAAAGAGTAAGGGGAAAAGAGTAAGACTACAAAACTTTTGGGCAGGATGTTTTTAAAATGCACGTTCAGAATGGGAACTTGAACTGTGCCTTGAACTTTCCAGCATGAGCATCTGGCTACCCCCACCTTGGTAAATACTGCTGATTGACTGTCTCTGGCACTGGCCCACCTGCCAGGGACAGTCAAACACAGGAAAGCTGACAAATTACCAGCATCTTTCACTTTTTCATTTTTATTCTTTATATTTATCAGTCTCCCATACTCGGATGATGGCTGAGAATGGGAGTTTCTCTTACACACAGTAGCAGAGACAGTTTCTCTTTTTCTCTTTCTTTTCTAAAGGACAATGTCAAGGACGTGTCAAAGCCAGGTCAGTAAATGTTACATCAGAGATACTGCTGCTATATTTACTCCCACTTGCCCTTCAAGCAAAGTAATTTATATGATGAAAAACAGCAGAGACAAACCGACCTGGGTATCTTCAGAGAAAGAAAGCATTGAATTTTAAAGCTGTGTGTGGTCTTGGCATTGCAGTTAATTTCTCTGTGGACTAAATTTCCTTTTTCTCTCTTTTCCCACCTTTTTAGAATTCTCTCCGAAGAAAGAGTTAAAGAGACATGGTACTTCATCCCAGGCCTGCAGACCTGCAGTTGCTATTCAGGATTCAATTCATTCCAGGCTGTCACCGTAGCCTTGAGATAAGAGAGACTAAACAGACAGGAGAATGACGAGCAGAATTACCACCAGATTGGCTTCTGTTCCACTCCCACCCTGAAGCCCTCTATGGGAGTTTTCATTCTTCAAACCTCAGTTTTCTGCTTTTTAATCAATTTTGTTTGCGTATTGTTTGGAGAATAAATATTAATAAGATCTTGTGGGGAAAGAAAGGTTATTCAGTTTTGACTCCATTCAATAATCATTTCTTTCTTAAAAAATTGAAGTACAGTTGATGTTGGGTTTCCAGATGGCTAAGTGGTAAAGAATCCACCCACCAATGAAGGAGACATGGATTCAATCCCTGGCTCAGGAAGATACCCTGAGAAGTAAATGGCAACCCACTCAAGTATTCTTGTCTGGGAAATCCCGTGGACAGAGGAGCCTGGCAGGCTACAGTCCATGGCTTAGCAAAAGAGTCAGTTACAACTTAGGGACGAAACAACAACAATAACTTGATTAGCAACTGTTTGAATCTGCCCTTTGCAACTCAGGGAAGATTGTGGAGGCTGGGGTCTTGCCTGCAAGAAATGGGAGACAGAAAGGCCTCTGTGCCTGCTCACTTTCAATCGCAGACCTATCACAGACCAGAGTTCTCTGTGCTATATAGTAGGACATAGTTTCTCCATCATATATATTAATATAATAGTTTGAATCTGCTAATCCCAATTCCTGCTCCATCCCCCCACACACTTGGCCACCACAAGTCTGTTCTCTATGTCTATGAGTCTCTTTATGTTTCATAGATAAGTTCATTTGTGCTATCTTTTAGATTCCATATGATATCATATGGTATTTGTTTTCCTTACTTCACTTACTATGATAACGTCTAGGTCCATCCATGTTACTGCAAATGGCATTATTTCCTTCTTTTTTGTGGCTGAGTAATGTTCCATTTTGTATATGTACCCCATCTTTTTATCCACTCATCTGTCAATGACATTTAGGTTCTTCCATGTTTTGACTGTTGTGAATAGTGCTGCTATGAACATAGTGGTTCGTGTTCATAGTGGTTCATTTTTAATTATAGTTTTGTCCAGATATATGCCCAGGAGTGAGATTACTGGATCATATGGGAACTCTATTTTTAGCTTTTAAGGAACCTCCATACTGTTCTCTGTAGTGGTGGCACCAACTTACATTCTGACCAACAGTGTAAGAGAGTTCACTTTTTTCCACACCTTCTCCAGCATGTGTTATTTCAACAATCTTTTCTAAAGTACATATTAAGTGCTGGCAGAGAATACCATCCAGAGTAAAACATTGCACCTACCTTTAAGGAGTTAACAATCTAAAAAATGGGGAAAAAAAATTATAAAGAACCTTAACCTCAGGCAGCAAATGATAAATTTCAAATGAGGGAATGTGGAGGAAATAGGACAGGATTACGGGAAGTCCCTCATGCTCAGTTGGTAAAGAATCTGCCTGCAATGCAGGAGACCCTGGTTCAATTCCTGGGTTGGGAAGATCTGCTGGAGAAGGGATAGGCTACCCACTCCACAGCCTTGTCTAACTCAATGAAACTAAGCCATGCCGTGTGGGGCCACCCAAGATGGGCGGGTCATGGTGGAGAGGTCTGACAGAATGTGGTCCACTGGAGAAGGGAATGGCAAACCACTTCAGTATTCTTGCCTTGAGAACCCCATGAACAGTATGAAAAGGCAAAATGATAGGATACTGAAAGAGGAACTCCCCAGGTCAGTAGGTGCCTAATATGCTACTGGAGATCAGTGGAGAAATAACTCCAGAAAGAATGAAGGGACGGAGCCAAAGCAAAAACAATACCCAGTGTAGATGTGACTGGTGATAGAAGCAAGGTCCGATGCTGTAAAGAGCAATATTGCATAGGGACCTGGAATGTCAGGTCCATGAATCAAGGCAAATTGGAAATAGTCAAACAGGAGATGGCAAGAGTGAACGTCGACATTCTAGGAGTCAGTGACCTAAAATGGACTGGAATGGGTGAATTTAACTCAGATGACCATTACATCTACTACTGTGGGCAGGAATCCCTCAGAAGAAATGGAGTAGCCATCATGGTCAACAAGAGTCCTAAATGCAGTACTTGGATGCAATCTCAAAAATGACAGAATGATCTCTGTTCGTTTCCAAGGCAAACCATTCAATATCACAGTAATCCAAGTCTATGCCCCAACCAGTAACGCTGAAGAAGCTGAAATTGAACGGTTCTATGAAGACCTACAAGACCTTTTAGAACTAACACCCAAAAAAGATGTCCTTTTCATTATAAGGGACTGGAATGCAAAAGTAGAAAGTCAAGAAACAC
>NW_011495072.1:7609653-7611136 GCF_000754665.1 Bison bison bison | reverse complement strand
GCTGAAATTGAACGGTTCTATGAAGACCTACAAGACCTTTTAGAACTAACACCCAAAAAAGATGTCCTTTTCATTATAAGGGACTGGAATGCAAAAGTAGAAAGTCAAGAAACACCTGGAATAACAGGCAAATTTGGCCTTGGAATATGGAATGAAGCAGGGCAAAAGCTAATAGAGTTTTGCCAAGAGAACGCACTGGTCATAGCAAACACCCTCTTCCAACAACACAAGAGAAGACTCTACACATGGACACCACTGAAATCAGATTGATTATATTCTTTGCAGCCAAAGATGGAGAAGCTCTATACAGTCAGTGAAAACAAGACTGGGGCTGACTATGGCTCAGATCATGAACACCTTATTGCCAAATTCAGACTTAAATTGAAGAAAGTGGGGAAAACCACTAGACCATGCAGGTATGACCTAAATCAAATCCCTTATGATTATACAGTGGAAGTGAGAAATAGATTTAAGGGACTAGATCTGATAGATAGAGTGCCTGATGAACTATGGAATGAGGTTCGTGACATTGTACAGGAGACAGGGATCAAGACCATCCCCATGAACACACACACAGAACACAGAAGTCGCTCAGTCGTATCTGACTCTTTGTGACCCCATGGATTGTAGCCCACCAGGCTCCTTGGTCCATGGGATTTTCCAGGTGTGAATACTGGAGTGGGTTGCCGTTTCCTTCTCCAGGGGATCTTCCTGACCCAGGGTTCGAACCTGGGTCTCCCGCATTGTAGGCAGACGCTTTACCGTCTGAGCTACCAGGGAAGTCCATCAAAAAAAAGACTAGTAGTAAGTTTCAAAAGGATGACATCCCCATGGAAAAGAAATGCAAAAAAGCAAAATGGCTGTCTGGGGAGGCCTTACAAATAGCTGTGAAAAGAAGAGAAGTGAAAAGAAAGGAGAAAAGGAAAGGTATTCCCCCCCCCCAAAAAAAGATATTCCCATTTGAATGCAGAGCTCCAAAGAATAGCAAGGACAGATAAGAAAGCCTTCCTCAGTGATCAATGCAAAGAAATAGAGGAAAACAACAGAATGGGAAAGACTAGAGATCTCTTCAAGAAAATAAGAGATACAAAGGGAACATTTCATGTAAAGATGGGCTAGATAAAGGACAGAAATGGTATGAACCTCACAGAAGCAGAAGATATTAAGAAGAGGTGGCAAGAATACAAAGAAGAACTGTAAAAAAAAGATCTTCACAACCCAGATAATCATGATGGTATGATCACTCACCTAGAGCCAGACATCCTGGAATGTGAAGTCAAGTGGGTCTTAGGAAGCATCACTATAAACAAAGCTAGTGGAGGTGATGGAATTCCAGTTGAGCTCTTTCAAATCCTGAAAGATGATGCTGTGAAAGTGCTGCACTCAATATGCCAGCAAATTTGGAAAACTCAGCAGTGGCCACAGGACCGGAAAAGGTCAGTTTTCATTCCAATCCCAAAGAAAGGCAATGCCAAAGAATGCT
>NW_011495072.1:7608782-7609553 GCF_000754665.1 Bison bison bison | reverse complement strand
GAACTGGACATGGAACAACAGACTGGTTCCAAATAGAAAAAGGAGTACGTCAAGGCTGTATAGTGTCACCCTGCTTATTTAACTTATATGCAGAGTACATCATGAGAAACGCTGGCCTGAAAGAAGCACAAGCTGGAATCAAGATTGCCAGGAGAAATATCAATAACCTCAGATATGCAGATGACACCACCCTATGGCAGAAAGTGAAGAGGAACTAAAAAGCCCCTTGATGAGAGTGAAAGAGGAGAGTGAAAAAGTTGGCTTAAAGCTCAACATTCAGAAAATGAAGATCATGGCATCTGGTCCCATCACTTCATGGGAAATAGATGGGGAAACAGTGGAAACAGTGTCAGACTTCATATTTTGGCGTTCCAAAATCACTGCAGATGGTGATTGCACCCATGAATTAAAAGACGCTTACTCCTTGGAAGGAAAGTTATGACCAACTTAGACAGCATATTAAAAAGCAGAGACATTACTTTGTCCTCAAAGGTCCGTCTAGTCAAGGCTATGGTTTTTCCAGTGGTCATGTATGGATGTGAGAGTTGGACTATGAAGAAAGCTGAGCACCGAAGAATTGATGCTTTTGAACTGTGGTGTTGGAGAAAACTCTTGAGAGTCCCTTGGACTGCAAGGAGATCCAACCAGTCCATTCTAAAGGAGATCAGTCCTGGGTGTTCACTGGAAGGACTGATGTTGAAGCTGAAACTCCAATACTTTGGCCACCTCATGCAAAGAGTTGACTTGTTGGAAAAGACTCTGATGCTGGAG
>NW_011495072.1:7603839-7608313 GCF_000754665.1 Bison bison bison | reverse complement strand
GATCTCTGGGAGTTGGTGATGGACAGGGAGGCCTGGTGTGCTGCAATTCATGGGGTCTCAAAGAGTTGGACACGACTGAGTGACTGAACTGATTGACTGACCCACTCCAGTATTCTTGGGCTTCCCTTGTGGCTCAGCTGGTAAAGAATCCACCTGCAATGCAGGAGACCTGGGTTCAATCCCTGGGTTGTGAAGATCCCCTGGAGAAGGGAACAGCTACCTACTCCAGTACTCTGGCCTGGTGAATTCCAGGGACTGATAGTCCATGGGGTTGCAAAGGGTCGGGCATGACTGAGCGACTTTCACTTCACTTTAGGGGAAGTTTCAAAGGGAGAAGCAGCCCTGAGATAGGAAATAACAAGAGGACATTCTTGAGTAAAGAAGAAAGAATAAAGAAAGATGCAGAGGAAGCAGAGCTCAGAATAAGTTCAGAGGACAAGGAGTCAGCAATCTGGTACGTGTCAGGGAGCCATGGTGGTAAGTTGGATTCATATTGGAGATGCGAAGTCTATATTAAAAAAAAAAAAAGGAAGAAGAAGTCTATACTTAATCCTGTAGGTGTCACAGATGTTTAGTTGAGGAGAGACGGAAATAAAGTAGTGCTTTAGGGCAATTACTGTGGTGGCTAGGGTGGGGAGGGATAGCATGGGGGTAAAAGGAACAGGTGAGGGTGATGGCAGAGCATCACAAAAATCTTCCCTGACCCACAATGAATCTCTGCATCACACGCAGTAAAGGAAAAACTTCCCTTCTAGCACTTACATATTCAGCATTTTCTCTTAGCCCAATTCGGTTTTGGTGAGCCTCTCTTTTCCAAGCATGACTCCTGGCTCCTCATCTGGCCTGGAGAATTCCATGGACTGTATAGTCCATGGGGTCACAAGGAGTCGGACACGACAGAGCGACTTTAACTACACTTTGCTGAGAACAGGGCCTTTATTTGTTCCTTTCCTCTTCCTCCTCTCTGTGCCAGCAGCCCAAATGCCCTCTCTGCTATGGCCAGCCATAGTCCTCACTCAGGGTGGAAAGACTGGAACTTTCTGCTTTTGTTTAAGCACTTTTCAACATCAATCTAGGACATCCACTTAATTCAGAGGGTTAAAAAAAAAAAGGAAAGAATTGATAAGCAGATGAGGGAGGAGGAGATGTACCTGTGTCATAATGAAAAGCCAAGCTTCAATTATGATCCTTTAAAGAAAAATGCAAGACAGCATTCGTTGAACATTATTATATATCTTGTATTTCACATGTGTTATCTCATTGCGTTCAGTTGGCAATCCTATGAGATAGTTACTGTTATTTACAGGTGAGAAAACCACACAGAAAAGTTCAATAATTTGGTCAATAGTCCATAACAAGTGACAGAGTCAGAATTGGAATGACGTCTCTCTGCCCATAATCTTAACCTTGTGGACCTAGATGTTGTTGTTTAGTCGGTAAGTCCTTTCCAACTCTTTGCGACCTCATGGACTGTAGCCCACCAGGCTCCTCTGTCCATGGGATTTTAATTCCTCAACCTGAACCCTTCTGCAACACAAAGCCACTGTTGCTTAAATGTCTACTGAAGGAGTTGATCCCATCAGGGTAAGACTTTTTTCAGTTCAGTTCAGTCACTCAGTCGTGTCCGACTCTTTGTGACCCCATGGACTGCAGCACGCCAGGCTTCCCTGTCCATCACCAACTCCCAGAGCTTACTCAAACTCATGTCCAGCGAGTCAGTGATGCCATCCAACCATCTCATCTTCTGTCATCCCCTTCTCCTTCCGCCTTCAATCTTTTCCAGCATCAGGGTCTTTTCAAATGAGTCAGTTCTTCACATCAGGTGGCCAAAGTATTGGAGTTTCAGCTTTAGCATCAGTCCTTCCAATGAATATTCAGGACTGATTTCCTTTAGGATGGATTGGTTGGATCTCCTTGCAGTCCAAGGGACTCTCAATAGTCTTCTCCAACACCACAGTTCAAAAGCATCAATCTTTTGGTGCTAAGCTTTCTTTATAGTCCAACTGTCACATCCACACATGACTATTGGAAAAACCATAGCTTTGACTGGATAGATCTTTGTGGGTAAAATAGGTTGGTCATAACTTTTCTTCCAAGGAGCAAGTGTCTTTTAATTTCATGGCTTCAGTCACCATCTGCAGTGATTTGGAGCGCCCCCCCCCCAAAAAAAGTCTGTCACTATTTCCATTATTTCCCTTTCTATTTGTCATGAAGTGATGGGGCTGGATGCCACGATCTTAGTTTTCTGGATGTTGAGTTTTAAGCCAACTTTTTTGCTCTCCTCTTTTACTCTCATCAAGAAGCTCTTCAGTTCTTCTTCACTTTCTGCCATAAGGGTGGTGTCATCTGCATATCTGAGGTTATTGATATTTCTTCTAGAAATCTTGATTCCAGCTTGTGCTTCATCCAGTCCAGCATTTCTCATGATGTACTCTGCATAAATAAGCAAGGTGACAATATATAGCCTTGACGTACTCCTTTCCCAGTTTGGAACCAGTCGGTTGTACCATGTACAGTTCTAACAGTTGTTTCTTGACCTGCATACAGATTTCTCAGGAGGCAGGTCAAATGGTCTGGTATTCCCATCTCTTTCAGAATTTCCCACAGTTTGTTGTGATCCACACAGTCAAAGGCTTTGGTGTAGTCAATAAAGCAGAAGTTGTTGTTTTTCTGGAACTCTCTTGCCTTTTCAGTGATCCAACAGATGCTGGCAATTTGATCTCTGGTTCCTCTGCCTTTTCTCAATCCAGCTTGAACAGCTGGAAGTTAAGCATTCTTTGGCATTGCCTTTCTTTGGGATTGGAATGAAAACTGACCTTTTCCAGTCCTGTGGCTGAGTTTTCCAAATTTGCTGGTATATTGAGTGCAGCACTTTCACAGCATCATCTTAGGATTTGAAATAGCTCAACTGGAATTCCATCACCTCCACTACCTTTGTGGTGATGCTTCCTAAGGCACAATTGACTTTGCTTTGTTACTGGGGATTAAATTGTAAAGCCCTAATATTTTCAATGCTAAATAGCTCTCAGGTGGAAAGATTTTAGCCTGACAGACAAATTTCATTTTTAATTAATTCCATATCATAGAAGACAACCAGACCTCCTACATTGAGTTGATGGGACTTCAGACAAAAACAAAGAAATGTGAGTGACCTAAAAAAAAATTGACAATTTCTATTAGGCTTATTTGAAATAGAGAGGGGAATTCTCAGGTCTCCTTGGAGCCTCAGTGTAGTGCCCTGAAGAGTAGTAAAAATTCTGTTGCTTGAGTGTCTGGCATTGTCTAAGATTTGATAGGAAGGGAGCTAAGAAAGGGAAGAGAGTGGGGCGTCTGAAGTATGAGGGAGGAAGGGATGCTGAAAGGGAGGGAAGGAGAAATTAAGGGGAAGAGAGATTTTCTGGGTATTCTGCCTTGAGAATGGTGCTTTTAGCTTTTGGTGAATTAATTAAGTTAGAGTCTCCTTTGGTTCAGTTGAGAAGGCAGTATGATAGGATGGAAAGATCGTGGATTCTTAAGGGAGGCATGTTTGGATTTCAAGTCCTGGTTTTCCCACTGCCTGCATAACTTCTGAGTCTCCTGAAATAGCTAATTTTTTTTAGGATTGTTTTATATATATATGAGAGGGTGAGAAATGGAATATTCCCTGCCATATCAGTAAACAAAGGATTTCACAGTCATCAGAGATTGCAACCCACCAAAGTGAGCCCCTGAGTCTAAGGAAACTCAGAAAAGAAAATACCCGCCACCTATCAGCCATCAGTCTGCAGCCACTCCCTGCAGTCACTCCCTAGGGTAAGTGTGATGTCAAAATATAAGATACTGACCCCAGATAGCATATCAAAAGAATAATTTCAGTGAGCCCAGATTCTTACATCTTCCCATACAAAGAAAAGCACTAAATTCCTTAACTTGGATTGTCTGGTTTTCTTTACTTAACAATCATTTTTTGATATTCTGACTACCTGCTCTTCATTCCAAGACTTCTATACGGCCCCTGGCTCCTCCTCTTGGCTCCTCAGAGCTGGTTTCTCAGGATTACTTGAGATGCTGCCTCCAGGCTTAAGTCCTAAAAATTCCCACTGAGTAAAACCTAATTCTCCACTTTTCAGTTCAGTTCAGTTCAGTCTTTCAGTCGTGTCCGACTCTTTGTGACCCCATGAATTGCAGCACACCAGGCCTCCCTGTCCATCATCAACTCCTGGCATTCACTCAAACTCAGGTCCATCGAGTCAGTGATGCCATCCAGCCATCTCATCCTCTGTCGTCCCCTTATCCTCCTGCCCCCAGTTCCTCCCAGCATCAGAGTCTTTTCCAATGAGTCAACACTTCGCATGATGTAGCTAAAGTATTGGAGTTTCAGCTTCAACATCAGTCCTTCCAGTGAACACCCAGGACTGATCTCCTTTAGAATGGACTGGTTGGATCTCCTTGCAGTCCAAGGGACTCTCAAGAGTCTTCTCCAACACCACAGTTC
>NW_011495072.1:7585348-7603683 GCF_000754665.1 Bison bison bison | reverse complement strand
GTTTCAGCTTCAACATCAGTCCTTCCAGTGAACACCCAGGACTGATCTCCTTTAGAATGGACTGGTTGGATCTCCTTGCAGTCCAAGGGACTCTCAAGAGTCTTCTCCAACACCACAGTTCAAAAGCATCAATTCTTCGGTGCTCAGCTTTCTTCACAGTCCAACTCTCACATCCATACATGACCACTGGAAAAACCATAGCCTTGACTAGACGGACCTTTGTGGACAAAGTAATGTCTCTGCTTTTCAATATGCTATCTAGGTTGGTCATAACTTTCCTTCCAAGGAGTAAGCGTCTTTTAATTTCATGGGTGCAATCACCATCTGCAGTGATTTTGGAACCCCCAAAAATAAAGTCAGCCACTGTTTCCACTGTTTCCCCATCTATTTCCCATGAAGTGATGGGACCAGATGCCATGATCTTCGTTTTCTGAATGTTGAGCTTTAAGCCAACTTTTTCACTCTCTTCTTTCACTTTCCTCAAGAGTCTTTTTAGTTCCTCTTCACTTTCTGCCATAAGGGTGGTGTCATCTGCATATCTGAGGTTATTGATATTTCTCCCAGCAATCTTGATTCCAGCTTGTGCTTCTTCCAGCCCATTGTTTCTCATGATGTACTCTGCATATAAGTTATATAAGCAGGGTGACAATATACAGCCTTGATGTACTCCTTTCCTATTTGGAACCAGTCTGTTGTTCCATGTCCAGTTCTAACTGTTGCTTCCTGTCCTGCATATAGGTTTCTCAAGAGGCAGGTCAGGTGGTCTGGTATTCCCATCTCTTTCAGAACTTTCCACACTTTATTGTGATCCACACAGTCAAAGGCTTTGGCATAGTCAATAAAGCAGAAATAGATGTTTTTCTGGAACTCTCTAGCTTTTTCCAGGATCCAGTGGATGTTGGCAATTTGATCTCTCATTCCTCTGCCTTTTCTAAAACCAGCTTGAACATCTGGAAGTTCATGGTTCACATATTGCTGAAGCCTGGCTTGGAGAATTTTGAGCATTACTTTACTAGCTTGTGAGATGAGTGCAATTGTGCAGTAGTTTGAGCATTCTTTGGCATTGCCTTTCTTTGGGATTGGAATGAAAACTGACTTTTTCCAGTCCTGTGGCCACTGCTGAGTTTTCCAAATTTGCTGGCATATTGAGTGCAGCACTTTCATAGCATCATCTTTCAGGATTTGAAATAGTTCAACTGGAATTCCATCACCTCCACTAGCTTTGTTCATAGTGATGCTTTCTAAGGCCCACTTGACTTCCCATTCAGGATGTCTGGCTCTAGGTGAGTGATCACACCATCATGATTATCTTGGTCGTAAAGATCTTTTTTAAACAGTTCTTCTGTGTATTCTTGCCACCTCTTCTTAATATCTTCTGCTTCTGTGAGGTCCATACCATTTCTGTCCTTTATCGAGCCCGTCTTTGCCTGAAATGTTCCTTTGGTATCTCTAATTTTCTTGAAGAGATCGCTAGTCTTTCCCATTCTGTTGTTTTCCTCTATTTCTTTGCATTGATCACTGAGGAAGGCTTTCTTATCTCTCCTTGCTATTCTTTGGAACTCTGCATTCAGATGCTTATATCTTTCCTTTTCTCCTTTGCTTTTCTCCACTTTTAGGTTGTGAATATTTTTTAAGTCCACAAGAATATAAGTTTTTAAAATTCTTAGTGATAGTACGCATTAAATGAAGGCCCATTTATTCAAAGTCTTGAAAACTGCCAACTTGTAGTAATTTAAGAGGCCTCAGAATTAAACAATTTGCATAATTCACACCTTCTTTTGTAATATCAAATCTGTTATTGCTAAGAAATAATGGTTGAATTAAACTAGAATGACCTCAGATAATTTTAGTAGATGATAGTGGCCATCTGAAACAGGAACAACCTTAATGAATTTGCTGATCCATTGGGAAGAGAGAATGTTGGTGAAGTCACCAAATTTTCAGGATTTTTCATTTAGCTTTTCTAACATCATCTCGATCAGTTTTAGAGCAAAATATAATTATTTCCAACATAAGAATCACCAAGAATGTGCTAAGTTGCTTAGTTTCAAATTCGATCTTGAGCCAAGATGTGTTTGTGGGTGTGTGTGGCTGTGCAGGGTGGTTTACAGGATCGTGGTACCCCAACCCAGCGTTGAACCTGGGCCCTCAGCAGTAAGAGTGTCGAGTCCTAACTACTGTACTGCCAGGGAATTCCCCCCAATTTTGTTTATTTCTGTTTTTAAGAGTTCTCTTTCCAGGATCTGCTGGGTTGGAAGCTTGATACTTCAAGGGTCTAGTCTTAGCTTCGAAGCTTTTCCCTGACTTTCCTGTTTTGTTTTCTTGCCTGAGGCCAGATGTTGAGCTCTAGTGCCAGGGTCTTATCCAAACAAATGACCCTATCTCTCCGATCTCTGTGGGAGATGTTGTGGGGCGCGGGGTAGGAATGGGGTGGGTGTGGAGGGCTGGCTCTCCAACACTACTGTAAGTGCCTCTTAAGCAAGGCTATTGTTTTGGGGGGGGGTGTTTTTGTTTTTATAAATTATCCCCAAGTAATGACAACAGTTGTATATTCAATAGATATTCTTGCTGGATTTCTGAGTTCCTTAATTTCAGAAAGAGTAAAAACAATGTGCTTCCATTGTAACCAATTTCAAAATTCAGGGAATGAGCAAGATAGGTGTGCATGCTGTATCTTTTCCCTGCCCAACACAGAACTGGTTTGTGGGGGAGGGGTGCGGAATAGAGTAGGGAGGAGGGGGTAGATATCTTTCTCTCTTCAGTTCCAAGTATTATCCAGAGATGGAAGTTGAATATCAATGCAATTTGTCAGATTTCCCTGAAATTAGGAATCCGATGTGTTAATGTAAGAAAACAGCAAGACTGTCACAGGCTCTGGCAGGATCTCTGCCTGAGGCTGCCTCCCTCACTTTTTCATTTGGTTAGAGTCAGCTCAGCCACCACTCCTCAGGGAAATCTTTCCAAATTTTCCAAAAAAAAAAAAAAAAAAAACACCTCTCCAAATACTATAGGTTAGGGGCTCAAACTTCCTTTTTACACTGTCTTCACCTCTGTGTAACACTCTCAGTCATTGATTACAAGTTGATTGCCTTGCCAGAGCATTTGTTTCTCAATAGATTTTTTTTTCACTCCATTTGTACAAAGTAGTGGAAGATCTGGTATATGATAGGCATTTGAGAACACTTCGCTCATGAAAGGAAGGAAGGGGGGAAGGGAGAGAAAGGGGGGGAGGGAGAGAGGGGAAGAGGAAATTCCTTTCATCTTTGTCCTCATTCTCCAACTCACTTCTCCCCCTACCCCTACCCCCTACCCTGCTCTGCTTGATGAGGTAACAGTTTCTACCTCAGTTACCAGCAGAGATCCGCAGTAGAGGTTCTGTGCATTAACAGGAAAGGAAGGAAGGAAAAAAGAAACAAAATGCATTTTGCATTCCCAATTCATCAAAGTTTCTCCTTTTACTAGGTCTCTTCAATCTGGCACTGAATAATTGAGAATGGCAGAAAGCCCACACAAAAACGGACAAGACTTTCATGCACCAAAATAGCAAACTTTAAGAATTCTCCCATTCCAATCAAACCTTTTGTTCATAGTCACATCTAGCTAGCTTCCTGCAAGAAAAGAGTTGTGAGTTCTAACTTTGGTTGTGATGGGAGTGGTGATTTGGGTTTTCCTTTTGTTTCGGTTTGTTCATCTGTAAAATGAGTCTGTGTTTCAAAATGTGAGTTGTAATTCATTAGTAAATTATTTTATCAATTTGGTGGGTAGTGACTGGCAATAAAATTGAAACCAGAGTGTAATGATTTGGGTAAAATAAGGATTGTTTCATAAAACATGGTTTTGGTTATATTGTATATATACTAGAGGGTTCCTGGGTGGCTCAGACAGTAAAGAATCTGCCTGCAATGCAGGAGACCTGGGTTCGATCCCTGGTCAGGAAGATCCCCTGGAGGAGGGCATGGCAACCCACTCCAGTATTCTTGTCTGGAGAATCCCATGGACAGAGAAACCTGGTGGGCTACTCTCCACAGGGTTGGAAAGAGTCAGATACGACTGAGCGACTGACACTATAATTGTGTGTACTAGAGGTACTAGGTCATGGCGTAAAATGTACTTCTTAACTGTGTCATCAAAGTCAAAATTTAAAAAAACTGGATTGTATGATAAATGAAGCCCCTCTAATCTTAATCTGTGTGAATTTGGCAGGGCTGCAGTGTAATTACTCTAACAGAGGGGAAAGAGGGACTGGCAAGAATTAAAGAGAGATCAGGACAGTTTAGAACAGTAAACAGACTATAAGAACAGGAGGAACTGACAAAAGAGCACCATAAAGTTTCAAAATAGAAATCCTTTACAAAATTGTGCAATTGGGGCCCTTCCCACCTTCTGAGTCTTAAATCTCTGACCTGTCTGTTACTTTTATTTAATGAGTTGGGAAGAACAGTGGTATTTTCATAAATTGTTCCTTCTGGCCCCACCCCTACTGTTCTCCTCTGCTTATATATAACTCATCTTCTTCCCTCTTGGCAACCCCCCCTCCATCCCATCGCCATGCTCCCACATACATGTGCTCACACCTCTTTCAATTCATGTTTGTTGGTCAGTTGCATGTACCCCACATGGAGCCAAGAAGTGTGTGTCAGTGTCAGAATGTGGGGTCTAGACACATGTCGGGTGGGTAAAGAGGTGGAATGATTCCCTGCAGCATCCTGAATCTTCCCAAGGACACAGATCAGTATAAATTCAAAACACATATGTAAATCCCAAACATAGTTTCAATTCACATTAAAGGACTATATCAGTATTTATTATTATTAATTTTTAATCAAGAAGCATTATGAGCTTTAAAAGTTTGAGAATCACTGGTCAATAGAGTCAAAAGTGCTCCCCTCTCATTACCCAGTAACTCCAATCACCTGTCTTTGTTTCAGGGTATTAAGGCCAGCCAGCATCAAGGAGATCCAACTAGAGAGAGATGGAAGTGGGTCTTTGAAACCCTAGTGCAGAATGACTGGTGGGAAGGGTTTGGGCCACAAAGCAAGGACTGTCTGATTTCTAATGTCCCTCCTAGTTATTAGACTCTTAAAATCTAAGATTTCCAGCATTTAATGGACAAATGAGAAGTGATAGGAGGTTTTAGCAAGTACCTACGTCTGTTTTGTGATTAGGGGGTCGAGCCGTAGGACAAGGAGACAAGAGAACTTTGTGTATAAGCTTTGGCTCCCTATTGTGGCTATGGATGCTTCTGGACAATGCTTAGCCGAAACCTGTGAAAGAATGGATTGTTCTCAATGTTTGTGTCAGGAAAAGGTGTTAGGAACCTTTGCTCCAAGTTCTCTAGTAAGCTCTGAGTCACTGCTGGAAATTAGAGGTGGGTGGGCCATATCCTGGCTTCCCAGGGTTTCAGTTCTTTGCAGCTGACCAATCAGATGACCTTTGACATCTGGCTTGACCTCTGTTTCTCATTCCTTTTTTTTTCCTGTTAAATGAGTACGTTTAAAAGTAGTGGTAGTAGTAGAAAAAGTAGTAGAAATGGAAGAAGCAGTAAATATTTTTCTCATTTTACAAATTAGAAGAGAGCTGATGCACAGAAAAGTTAAATACCTTGCCCAAGGGTACCTGGGTATTCATGTACGTGACTGAGTCTGCAAACGCCTGAGTCTGTGTGACTTCAAAGTGAGTCATTGGTATTGGTTGCTGGGAGCTGGGGTGAAAGGGTCTGAGGAGAAAGCTGAAGATTGGTCTGGTCCCGCCCAATGAGTCTTGGAATGGTGCTGAGTCACAGCCCTTCTAGGTTACCACTCTGAAAATGTCTATAGCCTAGAGCCAAAATCCTCAAATGTTTTTGCTCCTGTATCTTTCTGAAGGAGGTTTGAAAAACCATATCTCTTCATATATTTTTTTCTTTTTCAGTCTCTTAGTCGTGCCTGAATTTTGTGACTCAACTGCCTGTAGCCCGCCAGTCTCCTCTGTCCATGGGATTTTCCAGGCAAGAATACTGGAGTGGGTTGCCATTTCCTTTTCCAGGGCTTCTTCCCACCCCAGGAACGAACCTGAGTCTCCTGTTTGGCAGGCAGATTCTTTACTACTGAGCCACCAGGGAAGCCCTCTCTATATACATTTTAAACTTGACATCTAACATTTATCATTGTAAGCTTAAAGAGTTGTGACTCGAGGGCTTAGTTGCAATGTGGCATGTGGAATCTTCCCCAACCAGGGATCAAACCTGTGTGGGAGGCAGAGTCCTATCCACTGCACCATCAGAGAAGTCCTGAAATCATATTTTGATCCCTCTTTTTTTTTTTTCCTTAAAAAAAATATGATTATTTATGCCCACATAGCAATGAAGACCAAGCACAAAAATAAATGAAATTAATTTTTAAATGTATTATTTATTTATGTGGTTGCACCAGGTCTTAGTGGCAGACTGTGGATCTTTTAGTTGTCAAACTTGGGCCCCTGCATCACTGGACCACCAGGGAAGTCCCAACCTTGTCTTAATATAATTTGGTAACAAAGTATTTTATTGATTCTCTGTTATACATACTTTTCTGTCAGAAAAAAAATACATGAATTGACATTCATTTTATTTTATTTTATTTTTCATTTTAAAATATTTCCAATGACAGAAGGTTCTAATTGTTTAAAAAGTAGTGCTGTTACTAGTAGTAGCATTTATCAGAACAACAGATATTACAACTCTTTATAATTAGTCAGCATTATTTCACTTCTTAAGAAGTGAAATTAGCATTATTTCACTTCTTAAGAAGTGAAATTTTATTGGGAATTTGTCTCTTCGGGAGATGAAAAAAATGGGGAGGTGTTTATGGCTCCTTGGATTAAAATAATTGTGGGATTGTCCCTTTGAAGTCCCAGAGGATTTTATACACTAGAGCAATGAATGCATCATTTAACAGGATTAGGGAAGAGGGAGAGGTAAATTTTTTTTCCCTGTAAAATGGCAAGAGGGCAGTTGTGAAAGAGATAGGAAAAGAAAACCAGGGTTGCAGATGCCCTCTGAGGCACGCCAATTTTATGGAAGAACACGAATGAAAAGAGTGGAAATTGAGTCCTTCAAAACAATCTGTGGTCATATACCCTTCCTAAAGGATTACCATGCTGGAACCCCTAGCAGCCCTGCCGGTCTCCATGTTAATTGGATCCCCTCATGAGCCCAGGTGAAGAAACTGGGTCATGGTAGCAGTAACCAAACAGGGCTCTTTGTTCCCTACTCCAGGGAAATGGCACCTCACCCCAGGGTTCTTGCCTGGAGAACCCCAGGGACAGAGGAGCCTGGTGGGCTGCTGTCTGTGGAGTCGCACAGAGTCGGACACGACCGATGCGACTCAGCAGCAGCAGCAGCCAGGGTCTTTAAACAACCTAACCTCTCCTTCGTGATCCTCCTGAGTCATTCTGGAGTCACTGGGAGTGGCTTTCTTGTGCTCACAAAGCGATCTTCTGGGCTCTTTTGTAGTTTCTGCGCGTTTGCTAATCTGCTATAGCCTGGCACAGCCAGCTGCTAGCCCTTTAGCTGCCAGAGCCAAGTAAAGGGTCACGCAAGGAAGCTGAGCATCAGTCCTCTAGACCCATCGATCTCCTCTGGCTCACACAGTGGCCCCACCCCAGCCCAGTGTCTTCCCGGGGAGCCAGAAGGTCTCAGCAGGGAAAGTTCCTCCAGCTGACAGTTATTAACAGGAGTTTGTGAAATCTAATCTTCCCATTTGGTCTCCCTTTTGGTTCTGGAGTGGTGATAAATGCCCAAAGTGGGCTGCAATACCAGGTGCTCTGAAAGAGGACCCTCATCCCAGCCTGCCTTTTATATTTCAGCATTTCCCATCCCAAGCAGATGGCTCTTGCCCTTGACTTTTTGTCTCCTTGGTGAACTCATACTGACCCTTCCCATCTCAGTGCAATCTCTCTTATTTCAGGATGACTTCCCTTTCCTCTGATGGCTTCAAGGTTGGTTGGTTTGTTTTTTGCTATCTCTCTGCTCATTTTGGTACATTTGCTCTCACATATTACACTTCTTTCTCTCCTATGGACCTATGGGCTCCTTAAGGGCTAGGACTGGGTTTGCTAGACTTTTCTCTGTCTTGTTATCTTTTGGTGCAGAAACAGAAGCCAGTGGCTCTCCTTAAGACACTCTAAGTGTCTTTGAGTGCTCAGCTATCTGGAGAATAACCGGCTTATTCCACAAACCTCTGAGACTATAGAGAAGTTTGAAGGATGCTGAAGGTAGGGGTCAGAGGCCTCTGGGCCACAAGCTGTTGAACACAGCCGTGGTAGAGACAGCATGCAGACAGAATCTCCATTCCCTGCCTACTGTGAAGCACGGCCTATGGGATCTCCTGCTTTTGGGGATGAGATAAACAGTTAACGGAGAACCAGCCTATTATTTGAACTCATCCCCCTCCAAACAATGCTCTGCTTGATAAAGTCTCTGATCCTTTTCCAAGGGGAGGCAAGGGCAGGAGGCTGAGCGATAAGATCTTCTGGCCTGGATTTGGAAGGATCTGGACTGTTCTAGGGGAATTCACCTTATCAGGATTTTATTCAAAAAAGCCCCTGACTCAGATCTGTAGAGTCTATTCACTGCATTTGGTGTACAACAGTGCTACTCAAGATGTGATCTACCACTAGCAGCGTGAAAATATTTTGGGAGTATGAAGAGTGTAACTGTTGGGCCCCTCTCCAGACTTACTAATCAGAATTCCTGGGTGAGGCCCAGGAAGCCGCGTTTTAACAAGCTCTCCAGATGATTTTTCTGTATACTGAAATTTAGCAAGTACTTGTATTGGATACACACACACATTCCTTCTCTGGCTCTCTCTCTCACACAGACACAGACACAGACACAGACACACACACACACAGACACACACACACACACACACAGAGCTGCCTATAGCTGCTAATGCCACTTGGTCATTTCCCTGTGGTTTCCCTCATCAGGGCCCTGGGATTTGTTTTTCTCCACTGTGGACCTTGTTCATTTCCTGCAGCTTCCCAGAGGTTGGGAGAGGAAAGCGAGACAGCCTGAAGGCAGGAGGGAGGGGGAAGGGGTTAGCTGAGGCAGTGAGCTTTCTCGAATGAAAAGGAAAATGCTTAGTGACAATGTTCCTTTGTGAAGAGGTAGCTTTATGTTGATGGAGCTGCAAGTCATTAGCGATCTGGGTGCGTGCGAGAGGCGGGAGCTGACCCGGTCATTCTCCAGGGACAGATCGCCCTCTGCTGCCAACGGATAAATAATACTCTGGGACTCTAGGGCAGCCAAGGAAAAGAGAAAGAGTCCCTGGGGCTGGGGTGGGAGAGAGGACGTGACTAAGGCCAAGAGGTCACAAAGTCAGCACTTCAGGCAGTAGATGAATCTTGTTCCAATCTTGTTTGCAGGAAGGACGAAGAAGCCAATTCAGTGCGCGTTTCCAGGACCCATTCAACAAATAGCCGAGTTCTGCCAAGATCGCTGCTGGCTCCCATGATTCCAAGCTCTCAGCTTGACTTGGCTCAGTGGACACTCATTCCCCATTACCTCACCTTGAAAGGAAAAGAAGGGGTGTTTAAAATAGGAAGAGGGATTACAAAAAGAAGAAGTTTGTGTTTTTTTTTTCCCGGTGAGGGCATCTAGGGGGAGTCAGTCAAGCCTCAGACTTTTTTCTAAAAATCTCATTTTCTCAGAATCTCTCATTTCCTTTTGTCTCCACGAAAGCATTATGTCTCTCCATCTTTCTTCTCTTAGGAGGGAACACTTACCCCGCAAATGTGGGATCAGCCCTTCTTTATTGCTCCATTTTATTGCTGTTGAGAATTATGGGTCATGTGGGTCACTGGTGAAGAGAGCAAAGATTTGTTCCCAGAATAAAAGCTCAGGCACAGCAGTTGCTCCTGCCAAGCACGGGCAGTGACCCATTTCTTCCAGGTTCTTGTTTTTGCCATTTCCCAGCTGTGACTGGAGCTGGGCACCAGTAGACCATCAGCCCTGTATCCCCAAGTCTTGGAACTTCTATAGACTATAGGACTCCTGCTGGGGAGATACCATGAGGGTCTGGTCTAGAAAGTTACTTAAACTGCCCTAAAGGGGTTAAGGTGGAGTGGAGGAAGGGAGGAGAAGGAAAGGGTGGGAGACTGGGGAGATGAAGGGTGGAGGTGAAATGAGAACAGCAAAATTTTCAGAATGTTCTGGTATCATGAAACATTCTGGCTTTTCCTCAAAACATCTATGTGTAGAGTAAGTCTGTGTAGTTCCAAATCCCTCAACCAAACCATGTCTTAGGTAAACTTGGTTGTTTGCTTGGTTTTTGGTCTGTGCTGTGCTTAGTTGCTCAGTACTGTCCAACTCTTTGTGACCCCATGGAATGTAGCCCGCCGGGCTCCTCTGTCCGTGGAGATTCTCCAGGCAAGAACACTGGAGTGGATTGCCATGCCCTCCTCAGTTTTTGGTCTGCTTGGGACCAAATATCTTTTGTAAGTCGCTCGACCCTATGGACTGCCAGGCTCCTCTGTCCATGGGATTCTCCAGGCACAAATACTGGAGTGGGTTACCGTTCCCTTCTTCAGGGGATCTTCCCAACCCAGGATGAAATATGCGTCTCTTATGTCTCCCGCATTGGCAGGGATGTTCTAACGCCACCTGGGAAGCCCCGTCTGGATCTTTAGATAACCACATTTGGATGATCTGATCTGTATGACCCCCAGATATACACTGGTTATCTATTCATATTAAAATCAGAGCACCTTATACACTGCCTTGTGGTTATGGTACTTTGCGGACGGACATAAGTGACCTACTTTGTTGTGGGTAAGGTTGGATCTCTGGAACAGTTTTGTGCCTGGAGTTGGACCAGAACTCCAGGTACAAGGGACATAATCATAGACACTTTGGGTGGTGAGAGTGATCTGGTCTCTGCAAACATAGGCAGGTCGGGAGTTTGGGAGAGTAATGGTTTATAGAGGGCGTGATTGTAACAACGTATGGTGGTGAATTGTAACCAGAATTATTGTGGAGATCTTTTCACAATATGTACAAATAGTGAATCATTATATTGTATACCTAAAATAAATATACTGTTATATATATGCCACTTATATCTCAATTAAAAAGTAGAGAGTGTAAGTAGCTACATAATTTGCAAGACTCAAGGCAAAATGAAAATTCAGGGCCTCTTGTTCAAAACTGTATTAAGAATTTCAAGATGGAAACAATAAACATAACATTGTAAAGCTCCAACATTGTAATACTCCAACACAAATTACTTAAAAAACCAAAACAAACAAACAAACAAAGAAGGCAACAGCAGAACATTAAATGTGGGGCCCTGGTAAGCATGGGGGTCTGTGTGATTGCACAAGCTGAAGGCCATGGAGCCAGCTCTGATAGAGGCTCCCCCTGTGAGTGTGTGGACTCACAAACTCAGAAAGCTGTGATATGTCCTTTCCAGTTTAGGAGTCTCTCCATTTCAGTGTCATGACTCCCATGAGACTCAAATCTTCTGTCAGACATTTTTTGGACACTCACATGCTGGTCTTCTCTGTGCTTTGGGGAGGGAAGGATGAAGCCTATGTCCATGTTGGGGAGACACGCCTTGGGGAGAGCAGCAGCAGTATCCAGCGTCAGGGAGGAGACAGTCCAGTCCTGGGATGGCATCTCGTGGTCTGGGAGATGTGGAGCAGTGGCAAAAGTGGCAAGTGTACCTGGGGAGGAAATTGCAAATGTCAGGATCATGTTGGGTTTCTTCTGTGATTCCTGCTACCAACAAACAAGAAAGAAAACTAAGATCCAGTGGGAATCAGCTACTCACATTCTAGAGAAGATGACTTGGAGTCATGGTTCGGTTCAGTTCAGTCACTCAGTTGTGTCCAACTCTTTGCGACCCCATGAACCGCAGCACGCCAGGCCTCCCTGTCCATCAGCAACTCCCAGAGTCTACCCAAACCTATGTCCATTGAGTCGGTGATGCCATCCAACCATCTCATCCTCTGTCGTCTCCTTCTCCTTCTGCCCTCAATCTTTCCCAGCATCAGGGTCTTTTCCAATGTAGTCAGCTCTTTGCATCAGGTGGCCAAAGTATTGGAGTTTCAGCTTCAACATCAGTACTTCCAAAGAACACCCAGGACTGATCTCCTTTAGGGTGGACTGGTTGGATCTCCTTGCAGTCCTGGAGTCATGGTAACATGTATATTAAAGAGGTGTGACTTTATAGTTTTGGGCTAATGAAATCTTGGGACACTTTGGGTTGCGTAATCAGACATAACTGGTTTGACATGCCTTGTAGCTTAGTCTCATCTTTTTTTTTTTTTAGTCTCATCTTTTAATTTTCTACTTATTGAGAGAGTCAATTCCTAGGCAGGTTGAAAGAAGTCCGGGGTCCCCAAGGAGGAGAAAGGGGTCTGGGGCTCTCCAAGCAGAGATAGGGGGCTGGAATTCTCAAGGAGGAGGAAAGGCAAACATCTTTTTTTTCTCTACATTCCTTAGTCACATAAAACGTTTTTTTCTTTAAGTCCAGAACTGATGATTACACAACAAACAACTCAGTTTAAACTAAGGATTATATAACAACATGGAGAAGGCAATGGCAACCCACTCCAGTACTCTTGCCTGGAAAATCCCATGGACGGAGGAGCCTGGTGGGCTGCAGTCCATGGGGTCGCTAAGAGTCGGATATGACTGAGTGACTTCACTCTCACTTTTCACTTTCCTGCATTGGAGAAGGAAATGGCAACCCACTCCAGTGTTCTTGCCTGGAGAATCCCAGGGACGGGGGAGCCTGGTGGGCTGATGTCTATGGGGTCACACAGAGTCGGACAGGACTGAAGTGACTAAGCAGCAGCATATAACAACAATGTATCCTGCTTGAGGACAGTTTCTCCTTCCTGAAAACCTTCTGGCTAATCCTGTTATTTTAAAATGCAAATTATGGGAGTGAGTCTAGTAAGATCTTTACTGCATTCTTTTGATGTATTGTAATAACTAATTTAAAAAGTATCTAACTCTCTTGCTAACACTAGTGAGGGGGGCACTCTCTGTCCCCCTTCTGATGTCTGTGTCAGAAGCTTTCTCTGTCCTTTTTCTTACTTTAATGACACTCTGCTTCACAAAAGCTCTTGAGTGATCAAGCCTGGTCCAGAGATCATGAATCAATGACTTTGTTCACCGTAAGCTATCGTTACCACCTAGCCCCCAACTGCCTTTAGTGGTGGGAAGTCCAGTATCTCCTTGGAGACCTTCCCATCTCCCTTTGGAATTGTTTAGGAATAGGGGGCTCCTGCAGGTCTGGCCAGGTCCTTGCTTGGAGGGAGAAATAGCAACTGGGAGAACTTGAGAGAGTAGAGGAGGAGATGCCTGGTCATTCACTGAAACCAAGGAAGCAGCACCCCTCAAGTTCTGCTTGTGATTTCCTTCCCCTCTTAGGCAGAATCGGGGCTGTATCTGTGGGTGAACGAGCCAGTTACATCCTTCTTCACTTTTTCTCCTCAGAATTAGGATACCCAGATGAGTTTTCAAAACCTCA
This sequence comes from Bison bison bison, assembly GCF_000754665.1. Classification (NCBI taxonomy): domain Eukaryota; kingdom Metazoa; phylum Chordata; class Mammalia; order Artiodactyla; family Bovidae; genus Bison; species Bison bison. The sequence continues at coordinate 7,590,181 of NW_011495072.1, read as the reverse complement.
CTTTTCAGTGACATCAGACTAATTAAAATATCAAGACCTAAGCAACACACTGATGACATTTCATATTAAGGAAGTTAATAGAATATATTAAAATATGTTTAAAATGTGTGTTTTGAAAATGAAAGTGTTAATCTCTCAGTCGTGTCCCACTCTTTGCAAACCCATGGACCGTAGCCTGTAGCCTGCCAGGCTCCTCTGTCCATGGGATTTCCCAGGCAAGAATACTGGAGTGAGTTACCATTCCCTCCTCCAGGGGACCTTCCCAACCCAGGGGTCAAAACTGTGTCTCCTGTGTCTCTTGCATTGCAGGGAGATCCTTTACTGTCAGAGCCACAAGCATAAGGAAGTTAATAGAATATTAACATATTAAAATATGTTCAAAATGTGTATTTTAAAATGTGTTTAAAATATGTATTTAAAATGGTTATAAGTCTCAGTAATTAAAATTGCAGTTTGGACTGATAATTGATTGTTACAGATTCTTTCTTTTAAGGAAGGTAACAAAATGCGTATTGATAGGGAAATGAACCTCTACCTTGATTCCTGATTTTCCCAGGGGCTCTTGGGGAATACGAAGAGAAAAGGGCTCTCTAAGTGTCCCTGAAAGGTTGGCTCTGGGGAGAATGCTCACTGGTTAGCAGAGCACAGTCAGGAGTCTGTCTTTGTAGAGAAGGGTTAGGGTTGAGTTAGCCGGTGAAGAGGTCAGTTGTTTTGCATAACAGAGATAGGGGAACAGCGTTTCTGAGAGGTCAAAGGAAGGGGAATGGGGTTTGAAAACTGGATAAGCAAGGAGGCTTTGGGGAAGAAATGATGATCAAGTTGAGTTTGTTTTTCTATAATGTCTCCTCAAGTGTTCAGTAATGTCTACTACACACATGCATGCCTTGGGCTAACAATGAAACAACAGATAATACTTGCTGTGTATCACATACTATTCTGAGTACTTGACATATACAAACTTATTTAATCCTCACAATAATTGTATGAAGCCAGTACTGTTATCCCATTTTTATGGATGAAAAAACTGAAGCACAGAGAGGGTAAACAAATAGCCTAAAATCATTCATGGTTATTTTGAAATTTCACTAGAAATTAATATGCTTTTATTTATTTAAATGCAAGTAATTCAAAAGGTTCAAAAATTATACATCAAAATACCTGATGAATGAATTTTAAGTTATCAAGTTTAAAATTAATGGAGAGATGTAATAAGGATGAGTGTGGGCCAGGACTGACTTTTGTTGATTTGGCTGTTTTCTGTTTTTCTTTCTCACACTAAAGAGGCACTGAGACCACAACTCTAGACACACAGACACTGTAAGGTAAAAGGAGCTAGTGTAGCAAGGATAAAGACATGAACAATGCTGTGAAGAAACTGAAGTCAGAGCAAGTAAGGAGATGGTAAATGAGCTTTTAAAAAATGTTCCTCCCAAATTTCTTTTAAAAAATGCCCCCCAAATTTCTGGGCCCAGAGAATTATATTCCAGTAGTAAAATAATTTGTTGATGGTATCACGGATCTACCAGCAATTTTTTATCTTTGAGCATAAAGTTATAAATATTTAACTTTAAAAGAACCCTTGAGAAGTTGTGGCAAAATGAAAGGGTGTCAGAAGGCAGGAAACATGAAAACATCAATTCCATAAATGAGAAAGGGGCAGATTTCAGAACCTCAGTAGCAGGATATTGATCACAGGAAAAAATAAATCTCAGAATAGTGTATTCAATCGTTATATTGACACTTCATAAAGAAAGATGTTATCACTTGGAATGAGTTTTCTAGGAATATTTCCTATCAAATTGTCTGTATTTTATTTTATGATTAAGTTACTAGATGTGTGAATTCGGGTGATGCAATAGTTTTGCTCTATCTTGATTTTAGCAAGACATTTACAGAGCTCATTGATATTATCATGGAAATGATGAAAAATGTGACAAGATTCTAATATGGTGTGCTAGGTTGTATGGGTTAAACAGCTCATGTCAATGTGAACTGATTCAGGGTCGTTGGTCCTGTCCTCCTTGGTATTTTCATCAAGGGCTTAAGAAAGTGTTTTTATTAAATTGGTAGATAACAAATTTGGGAACAGTATCTAATGAATTAGCTAACAGGGCCAAGATTCAAAAAGATGTTGTTATTTTGGAATAATTACCCCAAATCAATGAGAATATTGCATCCTGTAATTAAGTCTAGAAACAGATTGAACAGGTATGAGACTTTGAATGAATGATTCTAAAGAAAATCCTGTGGAAAACCCTGAGGGGAGGGGATCTTCATTTTTTTTTTTTTCCTTTTTTTTAAATTTTTTTTTCCTTTTTTTTTCCATTATTTTTAGTATGACTACTAAAAACAGACGAAAAACAAAAGAATTATTCCTGGAGTGGCCATATCTGGAGCCTTGCATGTGGTTTGGTGGATGTTCGTTTAGGCAAATCTTGAAAGAACTGGAGGATATTCCATGTTAATAACACTGTGCAAGAGGCTTTAGTATATTTTCTTGTTTAATCCTTGCAACAGTCTTATTTGATAGCTCTTACTATCTTCATTTCACAAATGAAGAAACTGGGACATAGTAAGAGTAAACATTTGTGCCATATCACACAGCTATAATTAGGATTGAACGCAGATCTGGCAGGTTATCCCGTGCATACACTTAGCCACTATGCATGCTGATTTTCAGAATGACCAGGTCAGTGTGGTCTTAAGTTAAACTGTGACTTAACACAAATGGTTAGTGAGTCCAGGTCTGTATTTTCAAATATTTTTTCGTTTCATGTGGAAAGCTTGGCTCCGGAGGGCATAATTAAGACAAAAAGTGTAGTCAATATCTGCTATGCATAAGGAAAGACTTTATAATCATTAGAACTGTCCAAAAATGAAATGAGCTACTTAGAAAAAAATTTTTTGTTTGTGTGTGTGTGTGAGAGAGAGAGAGAGAGAGAGAAAGAGAGTCCAGGCTCTAGGTGCTGGAATATGGCAATGATCAAAATTCCTACCCTGAGGGAGTTTCTTGTCAGTGTTTCATTCCTTGCACAGTGTATTCAGGATGACTGGTGCCTGTCCAAATTCTTCCCAGAAGTGATGGTGTTTGAGTTGGGTCTGTACAAGGTGGGAACTTGGGAACATGGACTGGTGAAATCAAAGTTTGCAGTCAACTCAATGATTCTTATCTGTAAATGTTTAGATAATTTGATGCTTAGGATTTTATGCAAATATTAGCTAAACATACTAAAAAGAAACAGTATTTTTGAAAAATATTTGAAAATGCAGACTCAGACTCTTTAACCATTTATGTTAAGGCACAGTTTAACTTAGGACCGCACTGACCTGGTCATTCTTCTGAAAGATAGCATGCATGCTGGCCAAGCATATGTGTGGGATAGCCTGTCAGATGTGTGTTCAATCCACATGTCACCACGATCACTCACGGTTGTTGCTGTTGTTGTTTTAACAGTTGTTCAAATCAGACTGGCTTTTATGTCTACACAGACTTGTACACAAACGTTCAGAGGAGTTTTATTTGTAATAGAAAAAAACTGGAAATATCTCAAATATCCATCAATAATGGATGGATAAATATATTGAGATATATCTATAGCATGGAATATTACTCAGCAATAAAAAGGAACAAAATATTGATGTATACAATAACCTGTTGGATCTCAAAATAATTATATTGCATGGAGTAAGCCAGATTCGCCCCCCCCAAAAAAAAACCAGAGTACTTTTTGTCCTATTTAATTACTCTAGAATATGTAAGCTAATCTATAGTGATAGAAGGCAGATCTGTGGTTTCCTGTAGACAGGGCTGGGGAGTAGGGGAGTGAGGGATGGATTACTAAGGAACAGAAGGAAATTTAGGGAAAGCCATGGACAGTACATTATCTTGATCATGGTTATGGCTTCACAGGTATATATGTGTGTTAAAACTCACCAAGTAGTACTCTTTAACTAAAGGCAGTTTATGATTTGTCAGTTACACCTCAGTTAAAGCTGAAACTTAAAAAAAAAAGTGTGAAAGGAAATACAGGAAGCAATAAGCAATAATTACCTCTTAAGTTAGGACTAGGGAGGTGATAATTTATTTTCTCCTTTTTGTGCTGTTTAAGTTGTTATAAAAAAAAAAAGGAACTTAAAATGTTTGAAAAATAGGACCACACAAGCCAAAAAAAAAAAAAAAATTAGGCTGTTTAGAGCCCAGAAATTAATGGATTTGGGGAGACCTCAAAATGGTTACATGCAGAACAAAACGGGCCACTGTAAGAAGCTGTTCAGAGGTGGCCTAATTACTAGAACTGCAAAGGCTGAGCCATATAAGCTCCCTCAGGGGCCTCACATTCCTCTTCCCTTGGGGTCAAAGTCTTTGGGATTCAGCAGTAATCAGAGAATAGCATTCTGTCTCTCTGGGATTAAATTAAAGGTCTTTAAGAAATCTGACTATTGTTCACTTTTTGGGAAAAAAAGTTATTTATCTGGCTGTGTTGGGTCTTAGTTGTGAACTCGGGACCTTCACTGCATCCTTTGGGATTTTTCTTTGCTGCGCACAGACTCTTTAGTTGTGGTGCATGGGCTTAGTTGTCCCAAGGCATGTGGGATCCTAGTTCCTAGACCAGGAATCCAACCCAAATCCCCTGCATTGCAAGGTGGATTCTTAACCATTGGACCACCAGGGAAGTCCCTATTGTTTACTTTCAACACTGTGCTTAGAACATGCAAGGGACTGGGATGGTACTAATTGTCTTTGCTGTTAGTTGTAACCATTGTCATAGCTAACCTGTGCAAAGCCCTCTGCCAGAGGACTTTGTTTAATTTTAACAGTCATCTATGATATGG
>NW_011495072.1:7579709-7585248 GCF_000754665.1 Bison bison bison | reverse complement strand
TCTATGATATGGATATTATTTTTAAATCCCCATTTTACAATGAAGAAATTGAGGCAGAGACTCTCTTATCCAAGGTAATATAGCTAATAAGAGGAGGAGCTGGGATTTTAAAGTAGGCAATGTCCCTCTAAAACCAGTTTACTGAACCACCAGTTTATACTGCCTCTTTAGGGATATTGAGATGAAAAAGACAGAAGCCCTGCTCTTGAGGTGCCACGGCCTCGTGGGGAAGACTGGCACAGAAACACTGGACCGTAGCATGTGAGAAGCACTATGATGAAGGTGTGTACAATGGAGTGCCGCAAAAAGACCAAGGAAAGCCTCCCTGCCCTGCCTCTGAAAAATGGGGGCAGTGGCCCTTGACTTGCACCTTGAAGGTGGATTTGCCATGTAGAGGAGGGAGAAAAATATGGCAGGCAAGGGGAACTGCTTGTGTATAAGGTACTGGCGAATGGAACATGAAAGCACATTGGGTTTGCATGTGTGCTCATCGTGTCTGACTCTTTGCACCCCATGGACTGTAGCCCACCAGGCTTCGCTGTCCATGGAATTTTCCAGGCAAGAATACTGGAGTGGGTTGCCATTTCCTACTCCAGGGGATCTTCCCCATCCAAGGACTGAACCCATGTCTCTTGTACTTCCTGCATCAGCAAGCAGATTCTTTACCACTGCACCACCTGGGAAACCCCATATTGGATTTGGAGAATAGCAAATAGTCTGACGAGAGAATAGGGTAGTGCAGAGGGAGATGAGGATAGAGGCGAGGCGGCTTGTTAAGGGTCCTTAACGGGTGTTCAGGAGCCATGGAAAGTGTATGAGCAGTGTACTGGGGTCCGAACTGTGGTGGTGATGCTGGTGTAACTGCCCCTCAACAGCTTAACAAGGAGAACCTAAGACTTTTGCCATGGGTTCAAGAGACCTGAGTTCAAATTGGTTATGACTTTGAAAGAAGAGTTTTTGCTCTGTTTGTTTATTGTTTATTTGCTTTTGCTTAGAGAAGCCTACCTTGGGCTATGCGTTCTAGAAAGAGAAGGAAGAGGCTCTAGCAAAATACTTGTTATTTTCTTGTGAAATAGGAAGAAACACTAGACATTCCTTGTCCATTGTTATTGCTACCTATATAAGAAATACTTTTCTGGAATGCTTTCAAACAGAAAAAATAGGCTTGAATAAGGAATTTATCAAGAAAAGACCCTGATGCTGGGAAAGATTGAAGGCAGGAGGAGAAGGGAACAACAGAGGATGAGATGGTTGGATGGCATCACCAACTCAAAGGACATGAGTTTGAGCAAGCTCTGGGAGATGGTGAAGGACAGGGAAGCCTGGTGCGCCACAGTCCATGGTGTCGCAAAATTCGGACACGACTGAGCCAGTGAACGACAGCAACAGAAGAATTTATCAGTTCATGGTGTTAGAAAGTTCAGAGGCAACTTGTTTTAATTATTATTTTTTATTTTTAAAATTTTGGGGTATACCATGCAGCATGTGGGATCTCAGTCCCCTGACCAAGGATTGAACCGACATCCCCTGCACTGGAAGGTGGATTCTTAACCACTGGACCTCCAGCTGCTGCTGCTGCTGCTAAGTCGCTTCAGTCGTGTCCGACTCTGTGTGACCCCATAGACAGCAGCCCACCAGGCTCCTCGGTCCCTGGGATTCTCCAGGCAAGAACACTGTAGTGGGTTGCCATTTCCTTCTCCAGTGCATGAAAGTGAAAAGTGAAAGTGAAGTTGCTCAGTCGTGTCCGACTCTTCTCGACCCCACAGACTGCAGCCTACCAGGCTCCTCCGTCCATGGGATTTTCCAGGCAAGAGTACTGGAGTGGGGGTACCATCGCCTTCTGGGACGTCCCTAAATCCTTGATTTTCATATAACCTCATTCATGGATTTTAGTAGCCTCCAAACCGTCACACTCATGGCAGCCTCTGTTTAAGGTGTGATTCTTAACACCTTCAGAGTTTCTGATTTCATTGGCCTAGACATCAGTAGTTTATTTTCAGCTTACCAGATGATGATTCTAGTGAGCAGCCAGGGCAGCAATGGAGCATCATTATGCTAATCTTCGTTATTGCCACTTCTTCCGTCATAGGCTTAGTTCTTTGTGCAGCTGAACTATGTTGAATATAATAAGAAGAATATAGGCAAACATATAAGAATTAATAATAACTACTCTTACTGAGACTTGTATGTTCCTTATAAGACTTATAAGATATTTCATAGTATTATCTGATTTCATCCTCTCAATAGCAATCCTCTGAGATAGAGACTTTTATCTCTTTATCACAGATGAAGAACCTGAGGCCCAGAGAACTGAACTTGGAGTCCAAGGTCATGCATCTAGCATGTGGTTAAGTTAGGACTTGAATCCAGATGATCTGATTCCAAAATTCCATTCACTTAACCCCTGTTACACATCGTTTGTTCCAGAACTGTGACTGTAAGCGATCTTATTTAGAGTTCCTTTCCCAACTCTTTTTAGTCTCTGACATACTTTTTTTTCTCCCAGTTTTATTGAGATATAATTGACATATAGCCCTGTATAAGTTTAAGGTTATAGCATAAGGATTTGATTTATATATATCATGAAGTGATTATCACAAGAAGTTTAATGAACATTCTTTATCTCATATAGGTACGAAATTAAAGAAATAGGAAAAACATTTTTGTTGTAATGAGAGCTCTTAGGCTTTATTCTCGTAACAACTGACACATGTAACACACAGCAGTGTTATTTTGTCATGTTGTAGTCCCTGACATATTTTTGTCAGGAATTTGTCAGGGCTTGCCAGGCGACATTTAGGTGGGGTTTTATTTTTAAACCACCTCTTAGTGTCTCCTGAACACAATATATATAAAATCTATTACATTTTATAAACGTTGTATCAGTATTATACACATAGAGATTATACCTAGTATATGTCTGTTGGTATAAAACAGGGTGTGATCTAAATATGTGTTCACAAATTACACATTGTGCACATATTGTTCATACACACACACACTTATATTTTATTTACACAAATATAAAAATCGTGGATGTGGCGTAAGAGGGAGAATACTGATTTAGAGTTCCACTTTTGACCAGCACTGTGACCTTAGGCACATCGCCCGAATTTGTTAGTCTCCTTTTTATCAGCTCTAAAATAGGGAGATAACACTTGCTTTTTTAAACTGCATGATTATCTGATGATTGAATGAGATCCCAAACGTAGCAAGAAGTCTTGAACATACTTTTTTTTTTTTGGTCGGTCAAAAAGCTGTACATTTGAACTCTAGTATAGGTGATGGGTTGACATAACCTTTTACAGAGGATTGCATCTCTGTGTATGCCAGTTGATGAGCCATAAAATCCCCCTCCCTTTGTTTTTTCATTGGCTGACAAACCTTTGAAATTCTGTAATGTGCATGGGTCAGAGGTTGTGAATTTAATGGAAAGTAGGTGAAAGGACAGGTTTCCCAGATGGTGCTAGTGGTAAAGAACCTGTCTGCTAATGCAGGAGACATAAGAGAGGCTGGCTCGGGTCAATCCCTGGGTTGGGAAGATCCCCTGGAGGAGGGCATGGCAACTCACTCCTAGACAGAGGAGCCTAGTGGGTCTGTGGGTCGCAAAGAGTCGGACACGACTGAAGAGACTTACTATAGCACAGCACAGATGAAAGGACAGAAGGAAAGGAAAAAAGTGGGAGAGGTTTTTTTGGTTTTGTTTTTACTTTTGGCTGCACCATGCAGCATGTGGGATCTTAGTTCCCTGACCAGGGATGGAACCCAAGTTCTCTGCAGTGGAAGCTTGAAGTCTTAACCTCTGGACCTCCAGGGAAGTCCCAGGAGAGATATTTTTACTGTTTACATACTAGCACTTTTTTTCACTACAAAATAAGTCACTGTTGGCTAGGATGGGAGGAAATGTACTCATTTATACACTCTTGGTAGGAGGGTAAATTGGTATTGAATTTTGGAAAGCTTGTTATCAAGTTGAAAGTCAGCATATCCCTCCCATTTTATATTAGATAATAAAAAATTTAAAGTGTAAGCTCATAGTTATGCCAAGATTTGGCTGAAAAAGATATGAAAAGATAGACAGCAAATAGCAGTCGTGAGTGGGAGATCTGGGAAGAGGAGTTTCAATTTATACTTCAGTTTATACTTTATATTCTCCCATATGATTTGAACTTGCCTTGTAAGCATTTATTTTTTGCAAAAAAAAAAAAAAAAGCCCAGAGCAGAAGATTAGCTAGACGTGCACACATCAGCTGTGCTCCTGTGTCTCTATTCCTTGGCTCCTATCAGCAAGACAAGGCCCTCAGTCCCGGGAGGGCACTGACCCCTGCCTGCCAGGCCCTCCTCATGTTGTTTTTGCAGTCCATTACCAGCTGCTTAAGCAGCAGGTTCCCAGTGGCTGGTCAGCTGGAACTGCTTCAGAAGGACAAACAGGAAGGACACAGCTACCAGTGCAGATTATCCTGTTAGCCTTGTGGACAGCAAAACATTTTTTTTTTTTTAGATCTTAAAATGTTGAGGAAAACTTCATGCTGTTAGCAACTCCCTCAAACCTCTGCCTGGAGAGGGCAGTGAGCCGGATTTAGCTTGTCCTGAAGGAACCCTTGCAGTTGCATCCAAATAAGCTTCTAGCTCCAGGTCCTGGCGATTTATCCCCTAGGCTTGCTTGGTTAGGCTTCAGCTCCACAGGCTAAAGCTCAGGGCTATCCTTATCTTCTATGTCAAACTGTAGTTTCCATTAGAGAATAATGACGTCTCACCATTTCTGCAGCTAGCCTTCTTTTAGGTAAGATGCCTGCAGGAGCTTGGAGCAAAGAGAGATTAAGGGAGGCAATGAAAACTGTTCTCCCCCTACCTGAGGTGTGTGCTCAGTCACTCAATCGTGTCCGACTTTTTGCACCTCCACGGACTGCAGCCCGCCAGGCTCCTCTGTCCATGGAATTTTCCAGGTAAGAATACTGGAGTGGGTTGCCATTTCCTCCTCCAGGGGAAAAATGAATGCAAGGAATTCCCATCTCATATGGCTCTTGTGAAGATTAACTGAAATAATGTTCCTAAAACAATCAAGTAGGGACTTCTCTGGTGGTCCAGTGGCTAAGACCCCGTGTTCCCAGTGCAGGCGACTCAAGTCCAGTTTTCTAGACAGAGAACTACATCCCACCCACCACAACTAAGAGTTCACATGCTGCAACTAAAGATCCCATATGCCACAAGGAAGATGGAAGATCCCACGTACAGCAACTGAGACTCGACACAGCCGCATAAATATTAATAACAAACAAGCCAACGATAAAGTGCCCAGAGCACAGGCTTTTAGGACATGGGATGGTACAACTTGCTGATGAAAATGATCATGTTCCCTATAAAAAGTGTGAGGCTTGTAAAGCCACTCTTCAAATCCCTGCCTGCCCACTCCCTAGATACACAGAAAGTGAGTTGCTGGTTCCAGTTTGAAATCTTGTCCTGAACTCCTGTGCTGTAGATGTTCCTGTCTTTATCACCTTCCTTCTTACTCTTCCAGCTTCTCTTTCTCTCCCTGCCT
>NW_011495072.1:7578734-7579609 GCF_000754665.1 Bison bison bison | reverse complement strand
TGCATCAAGCTGGGGAAGGGAGGCGGAAGGGGAGCTGCAGGGACATCCTCATTTCCATGGGGGAGTCGAACAAGGAATCAGAGTTGGCAGCAGATGGATCATCCTGGGCCCTAGTCTTTTGGTACATCATCAGGATAATCAGGGAGCACTTCATTATACAGAGAGAGTCTGGTTGTTTGGAAGAGTCCCATTAAGGGACTGAAAGGTTCTGGCCTGGAGATAATGACTACCCGGAAGCCTTTAGCTTTCTTCTGTGCACTGGCCTTCGGCTGCCCCTCGGCACGTGCACACGCACGCGCACTTTCTCATACACACACACACAGAGTTCCCTGGGCTTTTAGTCAGCTGAAGAGTTTGTGGGTGCATTCCAGGCCTGGAAGGCTGGTGAGCAGAGTCAAGCTGGAGGGGCCAGATACGCACGACTGCTCTTGCTGATTGCTGAGAATATGCAAACCCCCAGGTTCCCAAGGACCCATTAAACCGTCACTAATGCCTCACCCAGGCTTCCCAGGTGGCGCTAGTGCTAAAGAACCCGCCTGCCAATACAGGAGAGGTAAGAGACTCGGGTTCAATCTTTGGATCTAGACGATCCTCTGGTCCCCTGGAGGAGGGCATGGCAACACGCTCCAATATTCTTTCCTGGAGAATCGCCATGTAGGAGCCTGGCGGGCTACAGTCCGCCAGGGGTCGCAAAGAGTCAGACACAACTGAGTGACTTAGCAGGCACATGCAGTGCCTCATCCAGAGTGGGAGTGGGCTCCCTCCCGACCTGGGAAGGATAAAGGAGCAGACCTGGGGAGTGGCCCCGCCAGCTGAAAACAAGAAAATGGACTAACAGCTTACCTCAGAAGTTCCAGCAGCCCAGGGACAGTTGG
>NW_011495072.1:7538177-7578634 GCF_000754665.1 Bison bison bison | reverse complement strand
GGGCATGGTTTGATGGGAAGTCAGTCAAGTTACTTTCTCAACCAGTTACATCATACCTACCTGTTCGGGCATATATTTAGGGAAAAGGGAATTCAAGTCAAGCTCATTCCCCTGACGCTTGGCTCCTACCGCTGCCCTGTCAGCACTACTGTTCTCCACCTAGAATTATGAGCTTCCATGCTGGCCTCCGCCCAAGGTGAAGGTGGAGAGCGCCGCACTTTCTTTCACTGCTTTGTCTCCTAATTCCCCACAACCACAAAAACACATGTACGGTGTAAGACACACTTTACTGTAGGTCTCAAAGTGTGGCCCACGGACCAGTTACTTCAGCATCACCCAGGAACTTGTTAGAAAAGGAACTTCTCAAGTGTCAACCCACACCTACTGAATCAGAAACTCTGGGATTTGAGTGTTAACAAGCCCTTCAGGTGGTGCTGATACTTGCTGAAATGCAAGAACTGAAGCTATGTTTGTGTATAACTTGAAAAAAAAATTACAATGTAGAAAGGTGACTAAATTAAAACAGAAATGTAAGTAGGACTGTTTGCAAGACTATGGGAATATAAAAAGGGTCTTTCATGAAGTTTCACTTCCCTCTCAGGTGGCCCGCATGCAGAAGTTAAAATGTTGCCAAAATCTTTTTGTCGTGTCTTTTGTAAATTCAAATTTACTATAATGTATTAAAATTTACTGTTCTTATATTTATGAATTTTTTTTTCATTTTAAGATATAATTTTGTACTCAAGTGAAAAAGATAGTCTTTACTATTCTCTTCTAAAAGAGTCTTGATTTTGCTTTTCATTTTTAGGTCTTGAATTGATTTTTGTATTGGGTTAGCCAGAAATTTTGTTCAGGTTTTTCCATGACATCTTACCTCTTAATCCCCTATCTCTACTTTGTCCGTCTCCCCTTCACTCTCCCTACTGGTAACCACTAATTCGTTTTCTATATCTGTGAGTCTGTTTCTTTTTGTTGTATTCACTAATATGTTTTACTTGTTAGATTCCACATGTAAGTGATATTATCCAGAATTTGTCTTTCTCTGACTTACTTCACCTGGCATAATGCCCTCCAAGTCCATCCACGTTGTTTCAAATGGCAAAGTTTCACTCCCTTTTTACGGCTGAGGACTATTGCATTGTATACACACACCACATCTTCTTTATCCATTCATCTGTTGATGGACACTTAGATTACTTCTGTATCTTAAATGTTGTAAATTGTGCTTCTATGAATATTGAGGTGCATGTATCGATTTGAATTAACTCTACACTTTTTTTTTGGTCTTGCTGCGAGGCATGCTGGATCTTAGCTCTCCAAACAGGGATCAAACTCATGCCCACTGCAGTGGAAGTGTGGAGTCCTAACCACTGGACCACCAGGGAATTCCCCCCAATACTACACTTTTTAATCATTACTACTTTAAAACCTATTTTGAAATTTGGTAAAGCAAGTACATACATACAAGACTTTTTTCATTATTATTTTCCCCTTGCAATACCATGTACATTTGGGAATTTTGAGGAGATTGTATTAAATCTACAAACTGACCTGAGGGAATTGACATCTTTATAATAACCATTCTTTCAGTGTAAATGCATAATAAAAAACTCTCCATCTGCTTAGGTCTTTTAAAAATGGTTTTCAATATGTTTTATAATATTTGGTACATATGTATTCTCTTGCACTTCTTTGTGTGATCTAGGTATCTCTCAGCTTATCCTAAGAATCTTTTCATTTTTATTGCTATTACAAATGCTATCTTTTGAAAATTGTATTTTATTATTGCTGACTTATTAGAACAATATTTGTTTTAGTATTTTGATCTTGTAGGCACAACTTTGTTGGAATTTTTTGCTGATTCCAATAGATTACCTGAAGATTTTTTGGATTTTTTTTCTTCAGACATTCTTATCCTCTGTGAGTAAGGGTAATTTGTTTCTTCTTTTAAAATCCTTATGTCTTTATACTGGCACAAGAAAAGGGATGCATAGATCAAAGGAACAGAATAGAGAGCCAGAAATAAACCCATGCCCTTACGGTCAATTAATCTATGACAAAGGAGGCAAGCATATACAATGGAGAAAAGACAGTCTCTTCAATAAGTGGTGCTGGGAAAACTGGACAGTTGCTTGTAAAAGAATGAGATTAGAAAATTTCCTTATGCCATATACAAAAATAAACTCAGAAATAAAAGGATTAATGACCTAATGTAAGCTTTTGGACAGCAAAGTAAACCATTAACAAAATGAAAAGAAAACCTACTGAATCAGAGGAAATATTTGCAAATGATGTGACTACCGGGGGTTAATATCCAAAATATATAAACAGCTAATACATCTCAATACCAAAAAACCACAAACAATCCAATAAAAAAATGGGCTGAAGATCAGAGTAGACATTTGCCCAAAGAAGGCATGCAGATGGCCAACAGGCACATGGAAAGATGCTCAACATTGACAGTCATCAGAGATATGCAGATTAAACCCATAATGAGACCACTTCACACCTGTCAGAATGGCCATTATCAAAAAGACCACAAATAGCAAATGTTGGCAAGGATGTGGAGAAAAGGGAATGAAAACTGTTGGTGAGAATGCAAATTAGTGCAAGCACTATGGAAAACAGTATGGAGGTTCCTCAAAAAAATAAAAGTAGAGCTACCATATGACCCAGCAATTCTACTCCTGGGTATCTATCCAAAAAAAAAAAAAAAAAAACAAACCCACAAAACACTTAATTTGAAAAGGTACCTGCACTGCAATATTCATTGCAGCATTATTTATAATTACTAAGATATGGAGGTTACTGAAGTGCCAACCAACAGATGAATACATACAGAAGTGGTATATACATACCACTGAAGTCGTTCAGTTGTGCCTGACTCTTTGTGACCCCCTGGATAGTAGCCTGCACCAAGCTCCTCTGTCCATGGGATTTTCAAGGCAAGAGTACTAGAGTGGGTTGCCATTTCCTTCTCCAGGGAATCTTCCCAACCCAGGGATTGAACCCAGGTCTCTCACATTGTAGACAGACACTTTTACCATCTGAGACACCAGGGAAGTCCATATCCATACAATGGGATATTATTTAGACCTAAAAAAGAATGAAATTCTGCCATTTGCAACAAGGCGGATGGAACTAGAGAGTATTATGGTTAGTGAAATAAGTCAGATAGAGAAAGACAAATATTCTGTTATCACTTGTGTGTAGAATCTAAAACATTAACCAACTAGAGAATACAACAGAAAAAAAACAAACTTGCAGATATAGAGAACAAACCAGTTGTTACCATTGGGAAGCAGAAAGTGAGAGGGACAAGATAGGCATATGGGATTTGTTGCTGTTGTTTAGTCCCTAAGTCATGTCCAACTCTTGGGACCCCATGGACTGTGGCCTGCCAGGCTTTTTTGTCCACGGGATTCTCCAGGCAAGAATACTAGAGTGGGTTGCCATTTCCTTCTCCAAGGGATCTTCCCGACCCAGGAACCGAACCTGGGTCTCCTGCATTGCAGGCAGATTCTTTACCGATTGAGCTATGAGGGAAGCCCTGTGTAAAATAGATAAGCAGCAAGGACATGTTGTACAACACAGGGAAATATAACCATTATTTTGTAATAACTTTAAACAATTATTCATGTGTTTTTGGCTGTGCTGGGCCTTTATTGCTGTGTGTGGGCTTTGGGCTTCGGTAGTTGCTGCACGCTTACTCGGTAGTTGTGGCATACAGGCTTAGTCGCCAGTGGTGTGTGGGCTCTTCCCAAGGACTGAATCTATGTCCCCCGCCAGTGGTGTGTGGGCTCTTCCCAAGGATTGAATCTATGTCCCCCGCATTGGCAGGTGGATTCCCAACCACTGGACCACCAGGGAAGTTCCTGTCATAACTTTAAATAATCTATAAAAATATGGAATCACTATGTTGAACACCTGAAACTAATACATATTATTATAAATCAGCTGTAGTTCAATTTAAAAATCCTTGTACCTTTAATATTTTTGCTTGTATCTGTTAGGACCTCTTTCTGTACTTGTTACAACCTCTAGTACACTGTTGTATAGCAACAATGATAGGCATCCTTATCTTGATCCTAATGTAAAATAAATATTTTTTAATATTTCACTGTTAAGTATGAAGTTTGTTGTTGCTTTTTTGGTAAAGGCCTTTTATCACTTTAGGGAGGTTCACATATTCCAAGCTGGTGAAGAGTTTTACAATGAATATGTCTGGAACATTACGCTTTATACACATATGTGATACACCTCAGGCTCCCCAGGTGGCACTAGTGGTAAAGAACCTGCCTGCCAATAAAGGAGACGCAAGAGACACAGGTTTAATCCTTGGGTGGGGAAGATCCCCTGGAAGAGGGCATGGCAACCCACTCCAGTATTTTTGCCTAGAGAAACCTATGGACAGAGGAGCCTAGTGAGCTACAGCCCATAGCATCACAAAAAGGTGGACACGACTGATGTAAGTGACTTAGCTCACACATAGATGATATACCTCATATAGTAGATGTTTACAAGTATCTTAGATGGTATATGTGACCTATATCATATATCATATACTAGGATATGTGTGTGTGTGTCAAAAAAGAAAAGCCTTATAGTTATTTCAGTACATATATCTCTGTACTGAAATAGAGACAATGGGAGATGTAATGGGAGATAGATATGGAAGATGGGGCAGCTAAATTTTAACAAGGTGGTGTTATACAAAGGTCTGGAACAAGGTAGCCAAAGTAAGCAGTTTTATTTTTCTTTTTTAAAATATTTATTTATTTGGCTGTGCTAGGTCTTAGTTGTGGCAAATGGGATCTTTAGTCATGGCATGTGGGATCTAGTTTCCTGACCAGGGATTAAACGGGGGCCTCTTGCATTGGAAGCTCAGAGTCTTAGCCACTGGACTACCAAAAAATCCCAACCTGTTTTATTTAGGAGTCTGGAACTGAGTTATCTCTGCTTGTAGATCACACTGAACTCTAAAGGTACTATGGCACCCAAGGATTAATTAGATAATTCTAGAGCAATGAATACAAAACTCTTTATTCCATTTTTAATGAGAAGCGAATCACTAAACTCTTTATTAAAAACATGCATTTGCTAAATCTATTTGGTTACATGGGGGGTTGTACTGTGATTCTCTTTATTTGGAGTTTTTTCACACTAAAATAGTTTCAAAAGGAAAATTTTCTTTTATTTTTTAAAGGTTTATTTATTTAATTTATTTACGGTTGTGCTGGGTCTGTGCTGCTGTGCTCAGGCCTTCTCCAGTTGTGGTGAGCTGGGCTTACTCTCTAGTTGCAGCGCACAGGCTGCTCATTGCAGTGATTTCTCTAGTGGAGCGTGCGCTCTAGGCATGCATGCTTCAGTAGGCATTGGGCTTAGTTGTCCCGCATCAGAGATCGAACCCATGTCCTCAGCCTTGGCAGGTGGATTCTTTACTTGAGCCCCAGAAAAATGTTTAGATGACTTTATTAAGTAGAGTGTAATCTCATCATCTAGTCATTTATCAAACATTTATTGAATGTTTATTATGTGGCAGTATCTGTGCTAGTCCGTATGGGAGTATAAAGATATATAAGGTACATATAAGTGCTATCAAAATGGAAAAAATAATGTGCAGAAGAAATTAAGAGCTGGGAGGGACACCTTGCGGGTGTGACCTGCACCACTTATTGGAAAAGACACTGGCTAGAGAGCCCTTTAGTACGTCTAAAGGGCCTATGGGGAGCTTTGAAACTATAATGCACAGTGGTACTAAGATGCCTCATTGTTTTTTTCTTTTTTTTTGTGGGGCTCTTTTCTAGGCCCAGTTTCTTAGTTGAGGTTGTTAAGCATTCTCAACAGCAGGGAAGTGAGGCTAAGAGCAAGTTTCACTCTGCTCTCTTGGTTTTTTAAGTTTAGTTTGCATTGGAGCATTGGATATGTCCTTGAGTCCAAGATATATTTCAATATTAAGAAACAGAAAAAGGTCCTTAAAACCATAATTGTGACTCCAAACCTGCCATGGGAAGATTGATTTTTATTACTTTCTAGGACAACTCTATGACCTAGGCATTATCATTCACTTTAACCTGCTCAGGTTTTTAATTTACAAGTCAGAAAACCCACAGTAATGCCAGCTTGCCTCTGTTTCTGGCTAAGTTAGTTTAACCTCTCTGGGCTTGTTTCCTCAACAGTAGTAACTGTCTTGCCAACTTCATAGTAGTTGAGAGATCAGACCATGTAACTGATGTAAATGCTCCTTGAAGAGCATAAAAGCACTATATGTAAGTGGACTATCACTATTATTCTTAACGTCTATTCATAATCTTGGGTATAACATATGACTGAATGAATATAAGGCTGTAATCAAGCAGGACCCTATGGGGCCTTCCCTCATATCTTCTGCTTTAGCTCCTGTCTGAAGTACCTAGATAACAGTATTTGATGCACATTTCCTGAGTTGTTTTACATATGTGAAAGTTCAGTTCAGTTCAGTTCAGTCACTCAGTCATGTCCAACTCTTTGCAACCCCATGGACTGCAGCACGCCAGGCTTCCCTGTCCGTCACCAACTCCCGGAGTTTACTCAAACTCATGTCCATCGAGTCAGTGATGCCATCCAACCATCTCATCCTCTGTCATCCCCTTCTCTTCCCACCTTCTATCTTTCCGAGCATCAGGGTCTTTTCGAATGAGTCAGTTCTTCGCATCAGTTGGCCAAAGTATTGGAGTTTCAGCGTCAGCATCAGTCATTCCAATGAATATTCAAGACTGATTTCTTTTAGGATGGACTGGTTGGATCTCCTGGTTAGACTCTTCTTGCGAGTCTAAGGGACTCTCAAGAGTCTTCAAAAAAATCAATTCTTCGGCACTCAGCTTTCTTTATAGTCCAACTTTCACATCCATTCATGACTACTGGAAAAACCATAGCTTTGACTAGATGGACCTTTGTTGGCAAAGTAATGTCTTTGCTTTTTAATATGCTATCTAGGTTGGTCATAACTTTCCTTCCAAGGAGAAAGTGTCTTTTAATTTCATGGCTGCAGTCACCATCTGCAGTGATTTTGGAGCCCCCCCAAAATAAAGTCTCTCACTGTTTCCACTCTTTCCCCATCTATTTGCCATGAAGTGATGAGACCGGATGCCATGATCTTAGTTTTCTGAATGCTGAGTTTTAAGCCAACTTTTTCACTCTCCTCTTTCACTTTCATCAAGAGGCTCTTTAGTTCATCTTTGCTTTCTGCCATAAGGGTGGTGTCATCTACAAATCTGAGGTTATTGATATTTCTCCCGGCAGTCTTGATTCCAGGTTGTGCTTCATCCAGTCCAGCATTTCTCATGGTGTACTCCACATATAAGTTAAATAAGCAGGGTGACAATATACAGCCTTGATGTACTCCTTTCCCGATTTGGAACCAGTCAGTTGTTCCATGTCCATTTCTAACTGTTGCTACTTGACCTGCATACGGATTACTTAGGAGGCAGGTTAGATGGCCTAGTATTCCCCTCTCTTTAAGAATTTTCCAGTTTGTTGTGATCCACACAGTGAAAGGCTTTGGCATAGTCAATAAAGCAGAAGTAGTTGTTTTTCTGGAACTGTCTTGCTTTTTTCATGATCCAATGGGTGTTGCCAATTTGATTTCTGGTTCCTCTGCCTATTCTTTTTTTTTTTCCTCTGCCTATTCTAAATCCAGCTTTAACATCTGGAAGTTCACGGTTCATGTACTATTGAAGCCTGGCTTGGAGAATGTTGAGCATTACTTTGCTACGTGTGAGATGAGTGCAGTTATGCAGTAGTTTGAACGTTCTTTGGTATTGCCTTTCTTTGGGATTGGAATGAAAACTGACATTTTCTAGTCGTGTGGCCACTGCTGAGTTTTCCAAATTTTCTGGCATACTGAGTGCAGCACTTTCACAGCATCATCTTTTAGGATTTGAAATAGCTCAACTGAAATTCCATCACCTCCACTAGCTTTGTACATAGTGATGCTTCCTAAGGCCCACTTGACTTCACATTCCAGAATGTCTGGCTCTAGGTGAGTGATCACACCATCATGATTATCTGGGTCATGAAGATCTTTTTTGTATAGTTCTTCTGTGTATTCTTACCACCTCTTCTTAATATCTTCTGCTTCTGTTAGGTCCATATCATTTCTGTACTTTATTGTGCCCATCTTTGCATGAAAACTTCCCTTGGTATCTCTACTTTTCTTGAAGAGATCTCTAGTCTTTCCCATTCTATTGTTTTCCTCTATTTCTTTGCATTGATCGCTGAGGAAACCTTTCTTATCTCTCCTTGCTATTCTTTGGAACTCTGCATTCATATATGGGTATATCTTTTTCTCCTTTGCCTTTTGCTTCTTTTCTTTTCTCAGCTATTTGTAAGGCCTCCTCAGAGAACCATTTTGCCTTTTTGCATTTCTTTTTCTTGGGGATGATCTTGATCCCTGTCTCCTGTACAGTGTCACAAACCTCTGTCCATAGTTCTTTAGGCACTCTGTCTATCAGATCTAATCCCTTGAATCTGTTTGTCACTTCCATTGTAAGGGATTTGATTTAGGTCATACCTGAATGGTCTAGTGGATTTCCCTACTTTTTTCAATTAAGTCTGAATTTGGCAATAAGGAGTTCATGATCTGAGCCACAGTCAGCTCCCAGTCTTGTTTTTGCTGACTGTATAGAGCTTCTCCATCTTTGGCTGCAAAGAATATAATCAATCTGATTTCAGTGTTGACCATCTGGTGATGCCCATGGGCAGAGTCTTCTCTTGTGTTGTTGGAAGAGGGTGTTTGCTATGACCAGTGCGTTCTCTTGACAAAAGTCTATTAGCCTTTGCTCTGTTTCATTGTGTACTCCAAGGCCAAATTTGCCCATTACTCCAGGTATTTCTTGACTTCTGCATTCCAGTCCCCTATAATGAAAAGGACATCTTTTTTGGGTGTTAGTTCTAGAAGGTCTTGTAGGTCTTCACAGAACCGTTTAGCTTCTTCAGCATTACTGGTCGGGGCATAGGTTTGGATTATTGTGATATTGAATGGTTTGCCTTGGAAACGAACATTGATCATTCTGTCATTTTTAAGATTGCAACCATACTGCATTTTGGACTTTTATTGTCTATGATGGCTATTCCATTTCTTCTAAGGGATTCTTGCCCACAGTAGTAGATATAATGGTCCTCTGAGTTAAATTCACCCATTCCAGTCCCTTTTGGTTCTCTGATTCCTAAAATGCCAATGTTCATTCTTGCCATCTCCTGTTTGACCACTTCCAATTTGCTTTGATTAATGGACCTAACATTCCAGGTTCCTATGCAATATTGTTCTTCATAGCATCGGACTTTACTTCCATCACCAGTCACATCCACAATTGGGTGTTGTTTTTTTTTGGGCTCAGTCTCTTCATTCTTTCTGGAGTTATTTCTCCACTGATCTCCCATAGCATATTGGGCATCTATCAACCTGGGGAATTCATCTTTCACGGTCTTTTCTTTTTGCCTTTTCATGCTGTTGATGGGGTTCTCAAGGCAAGAATACTGAAATGGTTTGCCATTCCCTTCTCCAGTGGACTGCATTTTGTCAGAACTCTCCACTATGTCCTGTCCGTCTTGGGTGGCCCTATATGGCATGGCTCATAGTTTCATTGAGTTAGACAAGGTTGTGGTCCATGTGAACAGATTGGTTAGTTTTCTGTGATTGTGGTTTTCATTCTGTCTGCCCTCTGATGGATAAGGATAAGAGGCTATGGAAGCTTCCTGATGGGAGAGACTGATTGAGGGGGAAACTGGGTCTTATTCTGATGGGCAGGGCCATGCTCAGTAAATCTTTAATCCAATTTTCTGTTCGTGGGGCTATGTTCCCTCCCTGTTATTTGACCTGAGGCCAAACTATGGTGCAGATGAAGTTAATGGCAACCTCTTTCAAAAGGTCCCATGCAGCACTGCTACACTCAGTGCTCCCGACCCTGCAGCAGGCCACCATGAACCCACGCCTCTGCTGAAGACTCCTGGACACTCATGGGCAAGTTTGGGTCAGTCTCTTGTGGGGTCACTGCTCCTTTCTCCTGGGCTCTAGTGCACACAAGGTTCTGTTTGTGCCCTCCAAAGTGCCCAGTGCCCAGTCCTGTATAAACTCTGGTTGCTCTATGGTGGGGTTAATGGAGACCTCCTCCAAGAGGGCTTATGCCATGCCCAGATCTGCTGCACCCAGAGTTCCTGCCCCTGCAGCAGGCCACTGCTGACTGGTACCTTTGTAGGAGACACTCAAACACACAGTTCTGGCTCAGTCTCTGTGGGTTCTCTGGGTCCTGGTATACCCAAGGTTTGTTTGAGCCCTCTGAGTGTCTCTGGTGGGTATGGAGTTTGATTCTAAATGCGATTTCGTCCCTCCTACCATCTTGCTGGGCTTCCCGGGTGGCTCAGAGGTTAAAGCGTCTGCCTGCAATGAAGGAGACCTGGGTTCGATCCCTGGAGAAGGAAATGGCAACCCACTCCAGTATTCTTGCCTGGAGAATCCCATGGACGGAGGAGCCTGGTGGGCTCCTCCAGGTTAACCCAGTGACACCACCCTGTTACCGCACTGTCAGTCAGAGAACTGTGCCTGAGTTGATCACACACTCTGTGACCCCTTCCCTCACTTGGCCTTTTTGTAGCTCAGCCGGTAAAGAATCTGCCTGCAGTATAGGAGACCCACTCCAGTATCCTTGCCTGGAAAATCTCATGGACGGAGGAGCCTGGTGGGTTGCAGTCCATGGGGTTGCAAAGAGCTGGGCACAACTGAGCGACTAACACTTATTTACTAAAACCTTTTTTGTGTGCCTGAGCCACCAGTCTCTCTGCATGACCCTCAATAAACCTTTCTCTTCTCCAAACTCTTACATTTCAGGTTGTTTGGCCTTACTGTGCCTTGGTCATATGAATTCAAACTAACAAGGTGGCCAGACTTCACTGTTCTTGTTACATTTTCCACAGGCTCTGCTTTAGAATAAAAAAAATTCCTCACACCCAAGCCTTTTCTTTGTTGACAGTTCAACAGTCTCTGTCTATATGTCCTGCTTGCTTCTGTGAGAGTGAGTGTAAATACACCACAGCATTCTCCGAATCAGAGGAAAGAGGAGTATTTTCCTTAAACACATGCCTTGCAAGTGTGGCCCCATCAACATTTACTGAACTCCAAGACAGAACAGAAGCTGGAGGTACACAGATGAATAAATAGGTTGTCTGCTCTGATAAGCGTAAGAGTCCACCAACGGATGGGGCTTCCTTTTAGGAGACTGGGAGTTGCCTTGCATTTGCAGGAGCCATAGACGAGCAGGATTTGCAGAGGAGGCCCAAGCTTGGCTCTGGAGTCCAATGGGCTGATGAAAGCTCCCGCACCCCCTTAGTGTTTGCCACTCGGAGGCACCTCTTCTGCCATTCCCCTTACTTGATGCCCAGAGACGATTAAAGATCCTTTTCTAGTACCATAGCGGATACATTGCAAATCAGGACTTCGGACTTCAGCGCTTCTGCCCTCACTCCCTCCTAAGGAGCCACTGCGCCCTCCAGAGGAGAAAATGGCAGTGGAACTCCAGGGGCCGCCCCCAAGCTCTGGACACCTTAAAGTCCTCCTTAAGGAGCTCGCTGTCTCCGACACCTCCCCTCGTGGAGTCCCGCCCCCACGCGCCTCGTCCTGTGGCACCGATTGGTTGGCTCCTGTGCGTGAAGACGTTGCGTCGTGGGGCGGGGCGAAGCAGCGTTGACCACAGGGCCTGTGTTCTGTGTCCTCGGCCGCCGCCCCCGTTGCCGCGCTGTATCCGCCCCTCGCCTTCCTTTAGAGGGTACAGGCGACCGCCGTTTCTTTGGGTGGTCGCGCAGCCACCAGACGTCTCCGCCGAGCTGCTTTTTCTAGCTGGCTGCTGTTCTCTGCTGGGTCCAGGTCTGGGGGGTGGGGAGTAGGGAAAAATGGCGCCGGCGCCCCAAGGCGTTCGGGAGGAGCCGCTGCTGGAGTGTGGGTCAAGATTGCTTTCCCGGCTGCTCTTCCTCGCTCAGGCAGTGGGGCTCCTGCTGCCAGCCGCCCGTGCAGGCCTCTGCCCCGTGCCCTGTTCCTGCCGCATCCCGCTGCTGGACTGCAGTCGCAGGAAACTACCAGCGCCCAGCTGGAGGGCGCTGTCGACCTCGCTGCCCCCCGATGCCGTCAGCCTGTGAGTAGAGTTGCTGGGCGGGGACCAAAGGAAAGCAGGGGAGAGTGGGTGGGTGCTACCCCTCTCAGAGGGGCAGGAGAGAGATGCTTGGCCGGAGGGTGCGGCCGGGAGCCCAAGTTCTGAAGGGAAGTGCCATTGCGATGTTGTGAACTTTTCGGGAGGATGGTGGGAGCCTGAAATCCTGGTGTTAAGGTTCTGGAGACTTGTATGAAGACCACAGTTAAAATTCTCGGGACCAGGGAATATGTGAGTCCTGGGCTGGGAGGAGTTGGGGCGGGATGCTGTTAAGGGCTCGCTGGTTCTGGGCACCGGCATTGGCTCTGAATGGTTGGGGCTCCTCGGCCACTTTGGGCTGCATCATCCAGTGCATCAGCTTGAATGATCCCCAGGTATGTGGTTTTATATCCTTATCATGAAGACTTGTCTACTCCTTTTTTGGCTGCCGTTCACGTTTTGGCAGGTTTTGTGCTGTTTTTGATATTTAACTGGGTTAAAACTTCATGTGTTACTACATCCAGTACTACCTCGAACAAGCATTTTTATAAATAGAATTTTTGTTCTACTTTAAGAGTCATTGTCTGCCGTCTATGGGGTCGCACAGAGTCGGACACGACTGAAGCGACTTTGCAGCAAGAGTCATTGTAAAGAAGAAGACCTATCCTTGACAGAATTAAGTGATGTGCATTTCCTTGTGGCAAATAACCTAAGAATCAGTACTCTTTGTTTATGTATAAGAAGCAAGTACAGTGGTTGGATGAATTCTTCTGGGGACTCCATTGCTGAGTCCTCGTCTTGACAGGCCTGTGTTAGACAGTGGCACCTGGAGAGTTCATTAGTCTGAGTCAGCCTGATGGCATTAGGAACAACAGTAGGTATTAAATGCTGCAATTATGGAGCTTCTTAACCACTAACATACAGTTATTTTCCTGCCACTAACTGAACAATGTATTTATTAATTGACAGACTTCTAATAGAGTCGTCTCTGAAAAAAGTCCTGTCACACACATGAAAAATAGCTGGAGGTGTGACTAAAAATAGCTCGAGGGGCTGTTGGATGTTTGACAGAAAACAGCAAAATTCTGTAAACAATTATCTTTTAATTAAAAAATTAAAAAAGAAATGGAATACAAATAGAACGTCTCTTTGCAGTGGTTAAAGCATTTATACATTGGTAAATAGGTTATGTTAGGAAAGAAGGCTACCTTGTAAATTCCTTGAGGAAATTCATGCTAACAACCAAGTGTTGTCATAGCATAGATCTGCAGTGTAATAATATGGTGTTTTCTGTTGTTTTATGATAGTGACACCTTTAACTAATTCTGATTCTGTTGACACAGATAAAAGGTAAAAATTTATATCAATGTGCAGCATAGTCTGAATTAAACCTAGCATGCTGCTGCTGCTGTAATGCAACAAGTACCTTTTCCTAAGAAATTCTTGAAACAGCTATCTGATTATGACAAACTAAATCTGGTGCAGGTTTAAAAACAACCCAACTTCATTTAGCTGTAATTGAAATAAATGTGGCCTACTTTTCAAGCTCATCCGTTGGTAGATAAACAATAATTAGCAGTGGTTTCATGCTGGATACATTTATTTTGTGTTGAGGTTTGATTTTTGTGTAATGAAGACAAATTGCCCAAAGCCAAATAAAATTCAAAAATTTTGTGTCCTCTAGTGAAATTGACATTTTCAGTTGAAGTGAGATGCCTTGGAGAGCAGTTCTCTTGAAGAAATGTAACTGGAGGGAAGTCTTACATTAGCAAAAGAACTCTTAGGATATTAAAAGATGGGATTGTGCTATTTTAAACTGAGAAATGTAACATTAAAAAAAAAATCAGTTGCTTTCAGCTATGAAACCACCATTGTACATGGGTTTATGTATTTTTGAATCTTTAAAACACATGCAGTGCTTTAAATTATTAATGATTCAAACTCAAATGCTCTAACTTGTAGTCATCAGAAAGTTGGCAGACAAAATTCATTAATCCTGGGTTCTAAAATATGTATCTGTCCCCAGTTACAGGCTTCCCAGGTGGCTTACTGGTAGAGAATCCACCTGCCAATGCAGGGGATGCAGGTTTGATCCCTGGGTTGGGAAGGACCACTCCAGTATTTTTGCTGCGAAAATCCCATGGACAGAGGACCTGGCGGGCTACAGTTCATAGATTCACAAAGAGTTGGACATGATTTACTGACTTAATATAAATGCCCCAGTTACTGACACAGAGCCCCTGAAACCCTTGTAATTTCCAAAGTGATAGGAGAACTAGGAGCGCCTTTCATTTTTGTGTTTGGCCTTTGACCCTGATTCCTGACATAGAACTCATACATATCTTAGAATTTTCTGGATGATAGGAATGTCTTTTGATCAAATGAAGTGACTTTTAGTTGGCTCCAGGATGGCTTCAGGATGGGGGCTGGTCACCAGAAAGACTAAGCTGTGATTAGAAGCTTGGAACTTTCAGCCCCATCTCCCCTCCCCATCCTCCTGAAAGAGGAGCGGGGCTAGAGATTGAGGTAGTATTTGATCATGCCTGTGTGATGAAGCCTTCATAGAAGTCCTAAAGTATGGAGTTCAGAGAGCTACTAAGTCGGTGAACACATCCACAGGGCGTTATGCTGTGAGGGTGGTGCATCCCAACTCCATGGAGACAGAAGCTCCTGCACTGGACCCTTCTGGATCTCACCCTCTGTATGTCTCATCTGGCTCTTCATGTGTGTCCTTTATCGTATTTTTTATTATATAGTAAACCGGTAAATGTAACTAAGTGTTTGCCTGAGTTCTGTGAGCTGCTTTAGCAGGTGGTTGAATCTAAGGAGGTGGGTCTTGGGAACCTCCAATTTATACCAGGTTGACGGAAGTTGCAGGCAACGTGGGGACTTGTGATTGGTGTCTGAAGTGGGAGGCCGTCTTGTGGGACTGAGCCCTTAAGCAGTGAGGTCTGCAGTAATGCCAGTTAGTGTCAGAATTGAATTGAATTGCAGAATATCCAGCTGGTGAAGGAGAATTGGTTGGTGTTGGGGGGAAAAGCGCACATCTGGTGTCAGAAGTACTGTATGTGTGGGTAAAGGAAAAAACCAGTGACAAAAATTTTTTGCTTGACCAAACTTTAGTCAGGTTCCTGAACCTTATCCCAGACCATTTCTGCACATTCTTGTAAAATGTAGTTTTAGCAGTATCTCTACTGAGTCAGTGTAGTGGGAATCCCCCGTCCTCAGTGTCTGATCAGATTCATCCACCTATACCACCCCCCAGGTGATATTTGATTACCCTGGCCTGTCTTCAGCAAGAATCCTGTTGGATCTGTTTAGTTAAAAACCCCCTTACCTTGATGTTTACTCTTAGTAATTTTCCATTCACCAACCCTACTTTGCTCCTTAGCTGTGAGTTTCCTCTTATTCATGGAGTATTCAGAGTTAAGCCCACTCTCTTTTCCCCAACTTCAAAACTTCTTTGCAGTGGTTCCTATATGGAGAAAGCATCCCCAAAAGTCTTCCTTATCATGCTTTAACAAGTATCATTGAATATTTCTTTCCTTTTAACAGTTTGTGGTGCCACAACTCGGGATAGGATCAGATTCATCATTGGACCCCCGGACCTCTCACCCAGGACCCTAAGTGCATACCTTTGAAGTCTTTATCTTCACTCCTGACTGATTGATCGGGGATCCATTGGTGAGTCCGACTCCTGAACCATTGCACCGGACAAACATCTGTGGAAGCTGGTAAGGACAGTTTTAGATTTTTAAGAGTCTGAGTACAGTTGACCTTGAACAACATGGATTTGAACTGTAAATAAATACTCCAGTACTACACAGTCCATGGTTGGTTGAATCCACAGATGCAGAACCTTGAATACAGAGAAACCTCATGTTTGGAAGGCAATTACAAGTTACCTGTGGATTTTTAACTTTGCAGATGGTCGGTACCCCTAACCTTCATCTTGTTCAGAGGTCAACTGTATGCTCCAGAAAATGGGATAGAGTCCTAAATAAACACAGGCTGGGTTAGAGTCCCAGATTCTGTGTTTGTAAGAAAGCTCAGTTAGAGTCCTAGGCTTCTTTGTTTGAACCGTACTTACTGGCCTGGAAATCTCTTCTTCCTAGCTCTGTTTTTCCTGAGTGGGGATTATTCCTTGACTCCTTACACTGGAAATCTTTCTTCCTGTCTGTCTGTGAGGCCTCTCTCTCTCTTGGGTCCTACTTCTTCCATGAGAACTCATCAGATGGCCCAAACCCCCTTCTTGAATCCCTCCTGACTCTGTCTGCGTCCATTCTTGTTGTCATGCTTTTATTGAGGATAATGTGGAATTTCACTGACTTCTTTGGGAAACTGGAGATCTTTCTACACTGACTCCTCTAAGCCCTCTCCTTTCTCTTTGCTTCTACTCCTCCTTTGCTCTCTCACCGCCTTCAGTCTTTCTTCCAATTCCCTTGAATCCTATGATACATGTGTGCGTGCTAAGTCACTTCAGTTGTGTCCGACTCTTTGCAACCCCGGAGACTGTAGCCCGCCAGGCTCCTCTGTCCTTGGGGTTCTCCAGACAAGAATACTAGAGTGGATTGCCATTCCCTTCTCCAGAGGCTCTTCCTCACCCAGAGATTGAACCCAGTCATGTGTCTTACATCTCCTGCATTGGCAGGCAGGGTCTTTACCAGTAGCACCACCTGGGATATGTCTCCCTCAAAATCCCTTTATCCTTCATCCATATGTCCACCCTGCTAAACCTTTTTCCACCTCCATCTTTATAGTCACTTGAACTTTGGACCTCCTGCTCTCCACTGGAGACTATAAAGAAACTTAGGGACCCCCAAAAACAACTGAAAAAGAAAAAGGCTAATTGGAAATACTCTGGATGTTTTCACCAGTTGAATGGGCTTTGGAGACATCCATATAAGTCTCTTGATATCTCCTCAGTCAACACCTAAACAATTTGGTCCATAGTCTCCATATGATTACGTATTAGGGCAAGGGAAGGTGGTCTGTACAAAATTGGTAAACAGATAACCTTAACTTGTCCCATTTGCCATAAACACAACTCACATAAAAATACAGTGAAAATGCAAGAGGTTATTATTTTATGTAAACCAGTAAGTTTATATTTCTGTGTTTACTAACTTATGACTAAAATTTTCCATTGAAAACTGAGATCTCTTAGAATCTGTATGTTTATATAGGTCTGTAGATATGTTGTAGATACGTGAATTTTTCTATTTCTAGATGATATTACCAAATTAATTTATAAAATCCAGGTCTGTTCAAATTGGCTTAGAGATAAATGTGCGATTACATAAGTATTCCTGATGCAAAACTAGAATCCCAAAGTTTTATTGGATTATTGATCCGCTCCTTTTAAGATCTGCTCAGTAGTTGTGGTACGTGGGCTTAGTTGCCCAGTGGCATGGGGGATCTTCCTGGACCAGGGATAGAATGCTAGTCCCCTGCAAGTGGATTCCTAACCATTGGCACACCAGGGCGGTCCTTCCTGTGCCTTTGCCTTCTAAGTAATCTTTCTAGGAAACAAAGATTTTGTATCTTATCAAAATAATTTCCTGTATTTCATGTTGTCTTTTTCAGATCTTTGATTACTTTAAAAAATTGAGTTGTCTCTTATTAGAAGAGCTATTTTTTTTTTAAGGAACTGTGAGCCTTTGAAATCTTTTTCCACTTTGTTTAAATGGATAACTACGTATTATTTCACAATGACCTGTGATCTTTGTCAGATTTTTAAAACTTTTTGATATTTTTAACGTCACAAAATCAAATTCTGAATGGAATCTGTTTGATTTCATACTAACTTTGAGACTTTCCAGAGGGTCCCTGGAAAATCTCAAAGGATATGTCTCTCACCTTGTAAAAGGATCAGATCAGATCAGTTGCTCAGTCATGTCCGACTCTTTGCGACCCCATGAATCGCAGCACGCCAGGCCTCCCTGTCCATCACCAACTCCCGGAGTTCACTCAGACTCACGTCCATCGAGTCAGTGATGTAAAAGGATACGTTAAACTAATTAGGTTTATTTGATATTTTAAATTACATGAGAAGCATAGTAAATAAATGAGGACAAACCTTAGGTTATACATGTATGGATATAAGTTACTAATATAGGTGTTTCAGAAAAGTTACGAAGTTCATAGAGATATGAAATAGCCTTGTTGTCTGGTTGTTAGGTTGAAGTATTGTATGCCACAGAGGTAGATAATTTTCTTTATCAAATGAACTCTCATCAGAACTTTAATCATAGCCATTTTAAGTCTTTTTTCATTCACGAACAAGTTGTTGTTTTACTCTCCTTCTCTGAAAGTATAAACAGTCAGCCACAGGCAAGACTGCTCCATGATGGCATCAGGAAGGCCATGCCACAAGACTGAGAATTTCCAGAAGTAGTGAAGCTGATGAATTGATAAAACTGTTAACCCAAAATCAAGTAGAATAAGAATTAATTACATCAGACTGATAAACTAATGAGAATGGTTATAATTTTTTATCACTCTTTATTTGAAGCAGTGCTGGTTCTTTAATGTTTTTTCCTTCAAATTTAAATAACCTTTTTCTTTTCTGTTGTGTTATGTATAGCTTACAACAGTAATACCTTTGTGAACAAAGAAGAAACAGTTACTTTTTCTCCCTACTTGGTTCCTCCAGAATTCAGAAACTTTTAGCTAGTACTCTTATTTTCATGACAATGTAGTAATTTGAATAAGTTCAATAATATGCTCTTGTAACAGGATTGAACTTGGAAATGATTGATATATTACCATGGCTTTGGTTGAAATGTTATATTGAAGAGTGAACTGTGTATGGAATCTGGTTTAAGCTACCAAGGTTGAGGTCATGGACCAGTGTTCTTGGGAAAACTGGCCTGGTATCTGGGTGATAAGGTTCCCAACCCCATAAATGAGTAAGGAAAGTTGCTTCTGGGCTGGCTCAGGACCCGTAGGATATCTTGGGGACCCCAAGAAAAGCGAAATTCTCCTGAATCTTTAGGAGTGGGAGATAAAGTCTGGTGGCTGCTTCCTGAGCTGTCTTCCTAGCCTCGAGAGGCTTTTAAAAGCCTAATCTGAGTTTTCTTTCAGCAAGTTTCTTATATGGCCTACTTATATGGTCAGTCACTCTTCCTGCTGCACTTATGTAAATAATCAGGACAAATCTAATGAGATCGGAATTTGTAAGCAAGAGTTAAAAGGTTGACTGTAGAGAGAAAGTTTTTTGTTTCAGTATAAAACTGTAATGCAGTCTTGTGAATTCTGTCTTGCTCATTGGCCAGTCCTTACCACATTCTCAATTCTAGTTTCCTCTGATATCTGGCTTTGACGCTCCAAACTGATGTTTGCAGTTTTTCTCCTACCCTCCTGACGCGGCATCCCTGAGAACTAAAATTGCTGTTTTCCTGAAATTGTGCAAGATGAAGCTGGATGACTTGGTATAAACTTGAAAAAAAAGACCACGACACCTTGCATATGGGCAGCCTCTGTGCCTGCTGAATACTTAGTGCCATCACCACAGACATTCAAACTGCAAACCAGGAAACTTCAGGTGACCACTGCCATCCTCACTCTACCATTAAAAGATGCTTCAAGCTCAAAATCTAAGAATCCCAACTGGCTGCGTCTGGGTTGAGAAACTGGGTCTCTAGCTATTAATTTTGGTTTCTCTTTTATTTTCATAGAAACTGCCATTATTAAATGCTTGACTGCTGGCACCATTGAGCAAATATCCACTAAAACCAAGTCTCCACAGAAGGTTTACCCTGGTCCTTCATGAGCAAAAGACCACTGAATGAGAAAACAGACTTATGTTTCTCCTTTCTTTGAACAGAAAGGGGCCTGACAAAGATTCTTTGACTACATTTTAATTGGACTCCTGAACCATCTTCTACTAGGCTCATCTGTATACTTCCTTGTAAAATGCAGTTTTAGCAAGAATCCTGCTAAGTCAGTTTAGCAATAAACCCCTGATATCTGATCACCCTTGACCTGTGATCTGGTTTCTCATCTTCTGCCACCTCTTAGGTGATGTCTGATCACCATGGATCATCTTCAGCAAGAATCCACTTAGGTCTATTAGCCAGAACCCCCCTTACCCTTGTTGTTTCCAGTTTTCCATCCATTGACCTTGTCTGTCCACCCTGCTTCATGGCTATGAATTTGTATTAGCCCATGCAGTATTTGGAGTTGAGCTCAATTTCTTCCCCCACTGCAGAATTTCATCATTTTAGTCCCTGTACTCATAAAGATAACCTGCATCACCTTGAATAAAGTCTTTCTTACCAGGTTTTAACAAGTGTCATTGATTATTTTTTCTTTTAGCACAGGGAGTTTTTCCTGGACATTTGGTATCACAGGAGTGAGACTTGCTAGAATGGACCTGGCTCATGGAAACATGGTTTGGGAAGAGAAAGGATAAAAGGCAGGGGATACAGAACCTTTGATTCCTGGGAGAGCATGTGGTCACCCATGGTATGGAGCAGCAGCTTTGCTGCTCTCAGTTACTAAAGGTGAAAGTTACCAATGGAATTTAGAGATGAATCCAATTCCCAGCATGTTGGTCCACTGGATGCATAAGGACATGGAAACTAACAAGAAGGTGAAATGTTTAATCTCTTGGTTGTTGTGATAACCAAATTATAATAGTTGACATTGAAATAATGTAATATAATGCTTCTGCTGCTGCTAAGTCACTTCAGTTGTGTCCGACTCTGTGCGACCCCATAGACAGCAGCCTACAAGGCTCCTCCGTCCCTGGGATTCTCCAGGCAAGAACAGTGGAGTGGGTTGCCATTTCCTTCTCCAATGCAGGAAAGTGAAGTCATTCAATTGTGTCCGACTCTTCGAGACCCCATGGACTGCAGCCTACCAGGCTCCTCCGTCCATGGGATTTTCCAGGCAAGAGTACTGGAGCGGGTCGCCATTGCCTTCTCCTTGTAATATTATGAGTAAGAGCTAAAATTGAAATTAAAAGCGAGTCCTGAGTCAGACCTTGATATTGGACCAAGGTCAGATTTCACTAAGTCAGAGCTTTGGTCATTGGCCCAAAGCTGCCCACCAAGGAAAAAATTATGCAAGGACAGCAGAAAGTACCTCTTAGACCTCTGGTCACCAAGAATGTAGCCAGGGTGGGAGGAGAGGAAAACCAAGAAACTACTGAAATCAGGCAGTATAGTGTGAAGAAGACATTTGCTTTTGTAGATCAGTAATACCAGCTTACTGAAGACCAAGGCATACCCTGAAGAACCTTTATTAAAATGGATTGTGGAGTAATTAGGAACAGTATCTGGTTTTAGATGCTACAGTGGAGAAAAGCATGTTTGAGTTGATGAAGGACCCACAGCTTAGCGTGAAACAACCACTGAGGGCCATATGTGATTCAGACACAAAGCAGCTTATTCCTGAGGGAACAGCCAGCCTAATGGATTGGACAGAAGCCACTGTAACGTCTCTTTATGCCTGAAAAAGAGGACTGCCCACCTCTTCCAATAAATATTAAGTGAAAACAAACAGTGTGTTTCGTATATAAGCCATGTGGGTTTATCTTTCCGATAATTGAGATAGTCAGCTGCTGAATAGTTACCCAGTCCATGGTAAATGCTGTGGTTGAGGGGGAACTCTTATATGGACACCCCATATAACCTTGCTGATGCAAAGCCAAGGGACAGATGGGGAAGCCTTTTGCATTTGCTGCTTCAGCTTGTCCTTTGGATCTTATATAAGTAAGTAAGTGTTAGTTGCCCAGTCATGCCTGACTCTTTGCAACTCCATGGACTGCAGCCCACCAGGCTCCTCTGTCCGTGAGATTTTCCAGGCAATGATACTTGAGTGGGTTGCCATTTCCTTCTTCAGGGGATCTTCCCAACCAGGGATTGAACCCAGGTCTCCTGCACTGCAGGCAGATTCTTTACCGACTGAGCTACAAGGGATCTTACATAGATGCCAATAGAAACATTAGGTTAGTAATAATGAGGAAAGGCAAAGGAGAGAGTCAAGGAACTGATCTTAGCAAGGTGAACATTTTTAAACAGGTTTTAGAAATGTGGGGAATAAAGCAAATATTTTTAGCAAAACGAAACTGGGAACAATCATGGGATCCAACCTATGGAAAGCAGAATAGAGAATGGAAGGCTTTAAGATGACTTTTAAGAAATGGGATGAATAAAACGGACTTTAATGGGGTTGAAACAAAGGCTTTAATACTGCACTATCCAAGGCTGGGCAGGCTGAAGGGACCTCTTCCTGATCCCCGGAGAGTAAAGGGCCTTGAATCTGCTCTGTTTAATAGTTTGAAGAAGTCTAAAAGTCCAAAGACTGAGAGTGCAGTGAAGAACATGACCAGCAAATGCTTGAGTCATTGGTTAGGCAGATTAAATGGGATAAAAACTGACCCAAAGGGGGACTTCTCAGGCAGTCCAGTGGTTGGGATGCCACACTTCCCACTTCCACTGCAGGGAGTGTAGGTTTGAACCCTGGTCGGGGAACTAGTATCCCGCATGCCTTGTGGCATGGATGAAAAAAAAATTGACAAAGAGGACCAGGGTCCCTTGGCTCAGCCTATGGTGGGAGTACCGTGAAACCTTTTGCAGTAGAGTGGATAATGGTTAGAAGGCAGAGAATTTGCCAGGATTTTTTGATAGGAGAGCATCTTGCCCTCTGGTACCAAAACCATTTGTGAAATCTGACGCAGCTGAGAACATAAAAATATAAGAGTTGATAAGTAGGAATGTTTAAACAGGCTTTATGTAAAAAAGCTGTATCTTCTTTATCTGAATATTTTATGGGAATGGGTGTTACATCTGGGGATTGCTTCTCTTACTTAGTATTGTAAAATGAAAACCTGTTAATATCAGCCCTAGTGGAGACTACAGTTAAGAATGTAAGGTTAAAGTTTGTAGGAGAATGATATGTTTGATCAGACTTTTTACCTGATTATATAATGAGGACAGACATTGTATCTGATCAGGGAATGTTTCCTCTACCACATAGTATCATAAAACAGAAGGCATGTAAATCTACCCTTCGAGCAATATTAATTGGACCTGCTAAGTGGGAGCCAATCAGATGGACCAGGCCCACACATCATAGGGTAGAAGCTGGAGTGTTGGTATGAACAAATTCTCTGTGTGATATCCCTGTGTGTACCTGAATGCCTCCCAGCAACAACTACTAGGACTTCAGACTGCAGAATTCCCAGTTGAAGGGTAGTTGTTGGCTTGCTACCGCACATTCATTGAAACTGCCACTATGACTAAAACTCATAAAGTAATCTTGAAATATGAAATAGTCATGATGTGTTGCATAATGTCTGATAAACACTCCAGGGGAGGGCAGTGCCCAGAAGAGTAATAAAGTGGAAATGGTTTACACAGGATCATACTGCCTGGGGAATGTGAGGAGGAGATCCTGAAGAGTAGGGAGCCTCTTTTCCCCTAGGACTGGCTCTGGAACTGTGTGAAGAGCTGCTGGGTTCTCTTGTCACCTAGCAGTGTCCTATAACTGACCAGCAAAGAGTTGCTTAGTTTTTGAATGACAGTTGCAAGGTGAATGGACAGCATTCTATTTGGAAGGTCACCACTGATTGAAGAAGGTAAGGACATGAGCTAATTGGGTTGAATTGCATGCTGTTTTCCTAGAGTCCTCTTCTTTCCTAGAGTAGGAATTGAACAGTGGTAAAAGCCCTGTGTTTGAGTTTGACTCATGGGCAGTGGCCAGGCCATATGGTCAGGCAGAAGAGCAGTGAAAACCTGGCCTGTGTAAGGAATGCCCTTAAGGGGCAGAACCCTGTGGGAATTACTGTGGGAATTTGAAGGGTGTATTAAAGTGGGACTTTCTTGATGCCCACCAGGAGAAGCCCCTTCTAGGTTCAGAAGGTGAATAGGATCAATAAGCCAATACGCCTGTGTACTTTCTTGAGGTGGCCACCTGGGTCCCTGAATGAGTAGATATGGGGACACTGCAGGAATGCAGAGATAGTCTGAATCTATAGACATAGTTGTCTTGTACCCCTGAGGCACGAAATGATGGTAATCATTGACAGAATAATGTTCTGTCTTCAAGTGAAAGAGACGAAGACAGCAGATGGTTGTGTCAGATTGCTCTGGTGGAAAGGCTTGAACATAGCTGGTAAATGAGCCTGGTGCTGGTAGGCCTGAGGGGCTACAAATGAGTCCTGATAGAGTAGATACTGACTCTGGACCAGGCTTTGTTTACTTGATGGTAGATGCCAATGTTCAAGGGTGCTTTAAAAGAACCAGAAAGTGAAAGTTAAGTCGCTCAGTCGTGTCCGACTCTGCAACTCCATGGACTGTAGCCCACCAGGCTCCTCTGTCCATGGGATTCTCCAGGCAAGAATACTGGAGTGGGTTGCCATTAACCAGAAGAGAAGATAATTGTACCAATTTAGATGGTTGACCACCATCTCTTCACATCAAAGTATATACCTTATAGCCCATAATGTCCCAACAGTGGGCAGAGAGAGATCCTCCTCAGGGTACTAGTTTGATGGAGAACTGGAATGGGCAGTTAAAACATTGGTTATTTAAGATGGGGGAGATAAAGACATGAAGGGCTGTCTTATTATATACCATCAAAGTGTACTCACAAAATGGGGTGTGGTTAAAGGAGTGGCCGTACTCTATAGGTGAGTCTGGGGAAGAGGGTATGGAATGACTGTGCACTTCTTACCAAGGGAGAAGAATGCTGGTGTAATAACTATACTTTTTTCTTTCTTCCCCATATCATATCAGCTTTTTTCACCTGCTTGATGCAGTGGTTACCAGGACCAGGGCTGCAAATATAAGTGCTGGAAATGGATGATTTTTAAGCAAGAAACTAACTCTAATTTAAAATTTGGGGTCAAGGTTCCTAAGTGTCTAGTTGGGTATGTTGTGCTTTCATTCCATCTCGCAAAATTGAGGTCAACAGTGAATGTCTCTATATTGCCTGGTGGTAGAAATAGCCCAGTAGTTCTGTACCTGTGTAACCTTACCCTAAATGAATGAGTGGATTGAAGGGGAGGAACTTGCTAAACTAGTATTGCTGTTTGTTATCTAGATCAGCACAGTGGCTGAACCTGATGTTCCTTCTAAAGTTGGAAGAGTTTGGGTTGGAAGAGCTGAAGATAAATAAATAAATGGGTTGTTATAGTGAGGGAAATCCAATATTAACACCTCAGAAGGGCTCAGAGTAGTAGATGATATCATATCTTAGTTCAACCAGACAACTAAAAGAATGAAATCGTATGTTTGCCTAGACCATACCTGCATTTGGAACCTGACAAGATTAACTGGAAGCGTGCAAACCCAAGTGGCCTTGCCTGGAAATTTATTTTTCATATCATATGATGATGGATGGTCCAGTTATTAATGACTGAATGGGATTCTAACAATATGCCAGTGTCTTTTTTGAGTTGTGTGTCATTTTGCTGTAAAGGGGGTTGGCCAGAGACCAAGAGTGTGAAGTAACAAAATATGTGAATTGATCTCTGCCCCTGGTTCCTGGCACAAAGCTGAAACCCTTGTGATTTCCAAAGTGAAAAGAGTATTTGGAATGTGTACTGGTCTAATATTTGTTTTTAGACCCTTGATTCCTGACAAAGAGCTCCTACATCTCTTGGGATTTCCTGGGTGATAGGAGTGTCTTTTGACCTAATGAGGTGACTGTTAGTAGGTTCCAGATAGCTTCAGGACGGGGGCTGGTCACCAGAAAGACCAAGCTGTGGTTAGAAGCTTGGAACTTTTCAGCTGCATTCCCCTGCCCCCTCCATCCTCCTGAAGAAGGAGAGTGGGTAGAGATTGAGGTAGTACTTGATCATGCCTGTGTGATGTATCCTCCATAAAAATCCTGAAAGTATGGAGTTGAGAGAGCTCCTGAGTTGATGAATACACCTGCTGGTAGGTATGCTGTGAGGGGGGTTCATCCCAACTCCATGGAGACTGAAGCTCCTGCTCTGGACCCTGCTGGATCTCCCCCTGTGTGTGTCTTTGTCTGGCTGTTTATCTGAGTCCTTTATCATATTTTCTTATTTTATAGTAAACTAGTAAACATATGTGATTTCTTGAGTTCTGTGAACTGTTCTAGCAGGTGTTTGAATCCAAGGAGGGGGTCATGGAAACCTCCAGTTTGTAGCCAAGTCAGACAGAAGTGGGTAACATTGGGACCTTCTATTTGTGATTGGTGTCTGAAGTGGGGATGGGGGCAGTCTTATGGGACTAAACCCTTAACTTATGGGGTCTGCACTGACTCTAGTTAGTGTCAGAATTGAATCGCAGGATATCCAGTGGGTTTTGGATAATTGGTTCGTGTGGGGGGGAAACCCCAAAATATCTGGTGTTAGGAGCATTGTGTGTGTGAGTAAAGATAAAATTTTTTTTCCTGGACAGAAACTTTATTTATTTTTAGGTACTGTCTGTAAAAATTTTTTACATTGACTTACAGTGTTGTGTTAATTTCAAGTGCACAGCAAAAGGATTCATTATATATATATATATATTCATGTATCTATTCTTTTTTAGGTTCTTTTAGCATATAGATTATTACAGAATATTGAGTAGAGTTCTCTGTGCTGTACAGTAGGTCCTTGTTGATTATTTTATATATAGTGTATATTTTGCTAATCCCAAATTCCTAATTTATCCTTCCCTCCCATGTTTCCCCTTTGGTAACCATAAGTTTGTTTTCAAAGTCTGTGATTCTTTCTGTTTGTAAATAAGTTCATTTGTACTTTTTTTCCTTTTTTAGATTCCATATGTAAGCAGTATGTGATATTTGCCTTTCTCTATCTGATTTAGTATGATAAATACTTCACTTAGTATGACCATCTCTAGGTCCATCTATGTTGCTGAAAATGGCATTATTTAATTCCTTTTTATGGCCGAATAATATTCCACTGTGTATATGTACTACATGGTCTTTATCCATGCTTCTGTCAGTGGACATTTAAGTTGCTTTTGTGTCTTGGTTGTTGTAAATGGTGCTACAGTGAACATTGGGATGCATGTATCTTTTCAAACTGTGGTTTTCTCTGGATATATGCCCAGGAGTGGGATTGCCGGATCATATGATAGTTCTAGTTTCAGTTTTTTAAGGAATCTCCATACTTTTCTCCATAGTGGTTGAACCAGTTATAGGTTCTGGGTTTTTTTCGGTCATGTTACTTGGTTTGCAGGATCTTAGTTCCCTGACCAGGGATAGAAGCCAGGCCCCTCAGTGAAAGCATCGAGTCCTAATCACTGGACTGCCAGGGAATTCCCTAGATACTGTCTTTGCATGTCAGAAACTTCTAAATTTTATTCGGTTATTTAAAAACTGACTGGATTCTTCATGAGTGGTGAGGGCTGTATCACACTGTTCTGATTTTACACCTCTACCACCCCCTATACACAGAGAATGGAAGGACCAGGTGTATTAGTTAATTTTTTGGTTGTTTCAAGTAAGGGCATTAGAACCCCTCTTCTCCAACATTTGTTTTTATGGTCATGATTACTGTGATACTGAATGGTTTGCCTTGGAAATGAACAGAGATCATTCTGTCATTTTTGAGATCGCATCCAAGTATTGCATTTTGGACTCTGTTTACTATGATGATTACTCCATTTCTTCTAAGGAATTCTTGCCCACAGTAGTAGATATAATGGTCATCTGAGTTAAATCCACCCATGCCAGTCCATTTTAGTTCACTGATTCCTAAATGTCGGTATTCACTCTTGTCATCTCCTGTTTGACCACTTCCAACTTGCCTTGATTCACGGACCTAACATTCCAGGTTCCTATGTAATATTGCTCTTTACAGCATTGGACTTTACATCCATCACCAGTCACATCCACAATTGGGTGTTGTTTTTGCTTTGGCTCAGACTCTTCATTCTTTCTGGAGTTATTTCTCCACTGATCTGCAGTAGCATTTTGGGCACCTACTGACATGGGGAGTTCATCTTTTAGGGTCCTTTTTGCCTATTCATGCTGTTCACAGGGTTCTCAAGGCAAGAATACTGAAGTGGTTTGCCATTCCCTTCTCCAGTGGACACATTTTGTCAGAACTCTCCACCATATCCCATCCGTCTTGGGTGGCCCTACATGGCACGGCTCATAGTTTCATTGAATTAGACAGGGCTGTGGTCCATGTGATCAGTTTGATTAGTTTTCTGTGATTATGGTTTTCATCCTGTCTGCCCTCTGATGGGTAAGGTTAAGAGGCTTATGGAAGCTTCCTGATGGGAGAGAGTGACTGAGAGCAAAACTGGGTCTTGTTTTGATGGGCGGGGATATGCTCAGTAAATGTTTAATCCAATTTTCTTTTGAAGGGCGGGGCTATGTTCCCTCTGTGTTGTTTGACCTGAGTCCAAACTATGGTGGAGGTAATGAAGATAATGGTGACCTCCTTCAAAAGGTCCCATGCATGCACTGCAGCACTCAGTGCCCCCGACCCCGCAGCAGGCCGCTGTCAACCCACACCTCTGCAGGAGACTCCTGGACACTCATGGGCAAGTCTGGGTCAGTCTCTTATGGGATCACTGCTCCTTTCTCCTGGGTCCTGGCACACCCAAGGTTC
Source organism: Bison bison bison (assembly GCF_000754665.1). NCBI lineage: Eukaryota > Metazoa > Chordata > Mammalia > Artiodactyla > Bovidae > Bison > Bison bison. Next base: position 7,549,930 of record NW_011495072.1, on the reverse strand, counting down.
TGTTTATGCCCTCCAAGAGCCTGTTTCCCCAGTCCTATGTAAGTTCTGGCAGCTTTATGATGGGGTTAATGGTGACCTCCTCCAAGAGGGCTTACGCCATACCCAGGTCTGCTGCACCCAGAGCTCCTGCCCCTGTGGCAGGCTGCTGCTGCCCCATACCTTTGCAGGAGACACTCAAGCACAGTGCTAGCTCAGTCTCTGTGGGGTCTCTGGGTCCTGGTGTGCCCAGGGTTTGTTTGAGCCCTCTGAGTATCTCTGGAGCGTATGGGGTTTGATTCTAAACGTGATTTCACCCCTCCTACCGTCTTGCTGGGGCTTCTCCTTTGAAGGGGCTTCTCCTTGAAGACTGGAGATCCAGCATTCTCCAATTGATGGTTGTTTAGTAACGAATTGTAGTTTTGGAGTTCTTACAGAAAATAAACACAGATCCTTCTACTCTGCCATCTTATGCCACAAAATGGTATAGACCTAAAGAAGCAGAAGAGGTGGCAAGAATACACAGAAGAACTATACAAAAAAGATCTTCATACCTCAGATAACCACGATGGTGTGATCACTCACCTAGAGCCAGACATCCTGGAATGCAGAGTCAAGTGGGCCTTAAGAAGCGTCACTACAAACAAAGCTAGTGGAGGTGATGGAATTCCAGTTATGCTATTTCAAACTCTAAAAGATGATGCTGTGAAAGTGCTGCACTCAATATGCCAGAAAATTTGAAAGATGCAGCAGTGGCCACAGGACTGGAAAAGGTCAGTTTTCGTTCCAATCCCAAAGAAAGGCAATGGCAAAGAACGTTCAAACTACTGCACAGTTGCACTTACTTCACATGCTAGCAAAGTCATACTCAAAATTATGCAAGCCAGGCTTCAACAGTAGGTGAACCATGAACTTGCAGATGTCAAGCTGGATTGAGAAAAGGCAGAGGAACCAGAGATCAAATTGCCAACATCCGTTGGATCATCGAAGAAGCAAGAGAGTTCCAGAAAAACATCTGCCTTTCACTGTGTGGGTCACAACAACTGTGGAAAATTCTTAAAGAGATGGGAATACCAGATCACCTGACCTGCCTCCTGAGAAATCTGTATACAGGTCAAGCAGCAACAGTTAGAACTGTACATGGAATAACAGACTGGTTCTAAATCGGGAAAGCAGTACATCAAGACTATATATTGTCACCCTGCTTATTTAACTTATATGCAGAGTACATAATGTGAAATGCCAGGCTGGATGAATCTTGGAAACAAGATTACCGGGAGAAATATCAATATCAATATCCTCAGATATGCAGATGACACCACCCTTATGGCAGAAAGTGAAGAAGAACTAAAGAGCCTTTTGATGAAAGTGAAAGAGGAGAGTGAAAAAGGTGGCTTAAAACTCAACATTCAGAAAACTAAGATCATGGCATCTGGTCCCATCACATCATGGCAAATAGATGGGGAAACAGTGGAAACAGTGTCAGACTTTATTTTTCTGGGCTCCAAAATCACTGCAGATGGTGATTGCAGCCATGAAATTAAAAGACGCTTACTCCTTGGAAGGAAAGTCATGACCAACCTAGACAGCATATTAAAAAGCAGAGACATTACTTTGCCAACAAAGATCCATCTAGTCAAAGCTATGGTTTTTCTAGTAGTCATGTATGGATATGAGAGTTGGACTATAAAGCTGAGCACTGAAGAATTGATGCTTTTGAACTGTGTGTGGTGTTGGGAGAAGATGCTTGAGAGTCTCCCTCAGCAAGGAGATCAAACCAGTCAATCCTAAAGGAAATCAGTCCTGAATATTAATTGGAAGGACTGATGCTGAAGCTGAAATTCCAATACTTTGGCCACCTGATGCGAAGAACTGACTCATTTGAAAAGACCCTGATGCTGGGAAAGATTGAAGGCAGGAGAACAAGGGGACACCAGACGATGGTAATGTTGGATGGCATCACCGACTTGATGGACATGAGTTTGAGTAAGCTCCAGGAGTTGGTGATGAATAGGGAGGCCTGGTGTGCTGCAGTTCATGGGGCCGCAGAGTTGGAAATGACTAGCAACTGAACTGAACTGATGGTCATGATAACATCAAAAGATTAGGAAATACATGTTTTTAGAGTTAAGGGCAATTTTGTAGATTAAGTATATTTAGCTTCATGGAAAACTTGTAACCTTGACTTTATTTTCATTTCTTGTTGACTGGTGGAAACTTCATCATGTAGTTGGGAACCACTGCTGGACTAGATTAATTGGGTTTCATATACATTCTTTCGTTCAGTCAGTCAGTCGTGTCAGACTCTGTGACCCCAGGGAATGCAGCACTCTAGGCTACCCTTTTCTTCACTGTCTCCCAAAGTTTGCTCAAACTCCTGTCCATCGAGTCGATGATGCCATTCAATCATCTCATCTTTTGTTGTTCCCTTCTTTTGCCGTCAATCTTTCCCAGCACAAGGGTCTTTTCAAGTGAGTTAGCTCTTTGCATCAGGTGGTCAGAGTATTGGAGCTTCAGCTTCAGCATCAATCCTTATTTATTTATTTTTTTTTTAGCATCAATCCTTCTAATGACTATTCAGAGTTGATTTCCTTTAGGATTGACTGGTATGATGTCCTTGCTGTCCAAGGGACTCTCTAGAGTCTTCTCTAGCACTGCAGTTCGAAAGTGTCAATTCTTCAGCATTCAGCCTTCATTATGGTCCAACTCTCACATCCATACATGACTACTGAAAAAACCATAGCTTTGACTAGATGGACCTTTGTTGGCAAAGTGATGTTTCTGCTTTTTAATACGCTTTCTTGGTTGGTCATAGCTTTTTTTCCAAGGAGCAGGTGTCTCAATTTCATGGTTGCAGTCACTATCCACAGTGATTTCAGAGCCTAAGAAAGTACAGTCTGTCACTGTTTCCATTTTTTCCCCATTTATTTGCCATGAGGTGGTGGGACCAGATGCCATGATTTTAGATTTTTGAATGTTGAGTTTTAAGCCAGCTTTTTCACTCTCCTTTTCATCTTCCTCAAGAGGCCCTTTTTACTTTCTGCCATTAGGGTGGTGTCATCTGCATGTCTGAGGTTATTGATATTTCTCCCGGCAATCTTGAGTCCATCTTGTTCTTCATCCAGCCTGGCATTTCACATGATGTACTCTGCATATAAGTTAAATAAGGAGGGTGACAATATACAGCCTTGACGCACTCCTTTCCCAACTTTGAACCAGTTCATTGTTCCATGTCCAGTTCTTACTGTTGTTTCTTGTCCTGCATATAGATTTCTCAGGAGGCAGGTAAGGGGGTCTGGTATTCCCATCCCTTTAAGAATTTTCCACAGTTGTTGTGATCCACACAGTGAAAGCTTTGGTGTGGTCAATAAAGCAGAAGTAGACGTTTTTTTGGAATTCCCTTGCTTTTTCTATGATCCACAGAATGGTGGCAATTTGATCTCTGGTTCCTCTGCTTTTTCTAAATCTAGCTTCTACATCTGGAAGTTCTTGATTCACATATTGAAGCCTAACTTGAAGGATTTTGAACTTTACCTTGGTTGCATGTGAAATGAGCATACTTGTAGAGTAGTTTGAACATTCTTTGACATTACTTTTCTTTGGAATTGGAATGATAACAGACCTTTTCCAGCCCTATGGCCACTGCTTAGTTTTGCAAATTTGCTGGCATATTGAGTGCAGCACTTTAACAGCATCATCTTTTAGGATTTTAAATAGCTCATCTGGAATTCCAGCACCTCCACAAGCTTTGTTTGTGGTAATGCTTCCTAAGGTCCATTTGACTTTGCATTCCAGGATGTCTGGCTCTAGGTGAGTGAACACATTATCTGGGTCATTAAGACCTTTGTATAGTTCTTTTGTGTGTTGTTGCCACCTCTTAATCTCTTTAGCTTCTGTTAGGTCCTTGCCATTTCTGTCCTTTATTGTGCCTGTGTTTGCATGAAATGTTCTCTTGGTATCTCCAGTTTTCTTGAAGAGATCTTAGTAGATCTCTCTAATTGTTTTCTTCTATTTCTTTGTATTGTTTACTTAAGAAGGATATCTCCAGGGAGATTTCCTCTCCCTCCTTGCTGTTTTGATTTACCATCTAAACTTGTTTTGACACTGAGAGTGCCTTTCTTATTACACTTTCCCTGGCATTGATTATCATCATCTAAATTATTTTTTGTTAATTTGGTAGGGGAAAATCATATTGGTTTAATTGCTTTTCTTTATGTAATTTGATTCTCTTAATATTAACTTTGCTTCCACTGCTTCCTTTGTCCTGAATGGCACTTAATTTTAGGTGTTAGAACCACTTGGAAAGAGGAGAGTAGTGTGCTCAGTATCAGTTAAGTTCAGTCGCTTAGTCGTGTCCGACTCTTTGCGACCCCATGAATCGAAGCACGCCAAGCCTCCCTGTCCATCACCAACTCCCGGAGTCCACTGAGACTCACGTCCATCGAGTCAGTGATGCCATCCAGCCATCTCATCCTCTATTGTCCCCTTCTCCTGCCCCCTATCCCTCCCAGCATCAGAGTCTTTTCCAATGAGTCAACTCTTCGCATGAGGTGGCCAAAGTACTGGAGTTTCAGCTTCAGCATCATTCCCTCCAAAGAAATCCCAGGGCTGATCTCCTTCAGAATGGACTGGTTGGATCTCCTTGCAGTCCAAGGGACTCTCAAGAGTCTTCTCCAACACCACAGTTCAAAAGCATCAATTCTTCGGTGCTCAGCCTTCATTAGGGAGATGCAAATAAAACCCACAATTAGATACTACTACTTATCCACTGGCATAACTAAAATTTAAAAAGGTCACATCAGATCAGATCAGTCGCTCAGTCGTGTCCGACTCTGCGACCCCATGAATCGCAGCACGCCAGGCCTCCCTGTCCATCATCAATTCCCGCAGTTCACTGAGACTCACGTCCATCGAGTCAGTGATGCCATCCAGCCATCTCATCCTCTGTCCCCTTTGGTCTTTTTGACAAGATCTTGCTGGGCAAGGGAACAGTAGTTAAGAGATGAAGACAGACAGACAAGGCTACTGCTGAACAGTGGTAAGGAAACCTAGAGTCATTTTACCTTGCTAGACTCCCCCGCGTGCAAAGTCGCTTTGGTTGTGTCCATCTTGTTGCAACCCTATGAACTGTAGTGCACCAAACTCCTCTGTTCATGGAATTCTCCAGGCAAGAATACTGGAGTGGGTTGCTACACCCTCCTCTAGGGGATCTTCCCAACCCAGGGATCGAACCCACCTCTTATGTCTCCTGCATTGTCAGACAGGTTCTTTACCACTACCACTACCTGGGAATCCCATTGACTCCCCTACCTAAACCTATTTCCTGACTCTGTTCTCCAGTGAGATATCCAAGGAGCTATCCAAGAATCTACTAGTATGTCTTGCTGTGTTCATCTAAGACCTCACTTTTAAAATCTAATTTTAGAAAACATGCATAAAGTATAAAAGGGTATATATTCTTATTAAAAGAAATAAGCAAAACAGAGGTGAATTAATTAGAAAAGCATCCATCCCTTCTTCTACCCCTTCTATCCTAACTTCCTGTGGTACAAATAGGGATTTATAGGAATTTCATCTTGATAATGAATACTGTTTAGTGACATTTTGGTGTCAGTGAGACTTTATATTAAAATGATCCTGTAAACTCCAAGAGGGATTGTATAACTCCTTTAATGCCTATTTTATTCTGTGCTACTTAGTGCAGTGCCTGGCATATGGTTCAGTTCAGTTCAGTCACTCAGTCATGTCCGACTCTTCGAGACCCCATGAATCGCAGCACGCCAGGCCTCCCTGTCCATCACCAACTCAAATATTTGTTGACAGGTTTATTGCAGAGCATCCTTTTGGGTATTAGATTTCTGGAGAAGCGCAGTGGCTCTCAGCCCTGGCTGCAGGTTAGACTACTACTTGGAGAACCTTAGCACAATACCAGTGGTTGGGGCGCACACCCCAGTGATTGTGCTTTGATTGGTCTGAAGGAGACCCCTGCATCAGTGTTTTAGGTATTCCCTGGTAATGCTGAAGTATAGTGGTGGTGAAGAACTGCTGAACCATAAATGGTTGTTGCTTACTGAATGTTAATTGAAAGATCTGTGCTTTACTTAATTCTTTAAAAGTCCTTTATGCTTTGGAAGACACTTTTATTTTTATAGAGATTGTTGTCCTAATTATGTTTCATTATATTAAAAGTATTTTGCATTTCCTTATATACAACATATATGATCAGCACGTGAATGAATAATCAAAGAATTACTTGTACATTAAGGTAATCATTTGGCTTCCCAATGCTAGAAAATACATTTCCCTCATCTTAGGTTCATGACATTTTATGTAGTATACTTTCTTTATTAAGGACTCTTTAATCATAATGGAGGACTGGCATTTAAGCAGTAGAGAAAACAAATCATATTAAGAGATTAGCAAAAATGTTTAAAAAAAATGCATTTGTATGTTGTATTTTCTTTTTTATGCCAAACTAAATGACACAGCTTGTTTTTTCTGTATTATTCAAGTCATCAAAAATGTTAAGATGTTCTGGTAGTACAAATAAAAAACAAAAGCAATTTAAGTAATTAGATTCCATCCAAACTATTCATTTCATATTTGGAATAAAAACCAGAATAGAGCATTTAATGCAAGCTTTTTTTACTTTGCTGTAAACCTTTTTTTAAGTGTGTGTCTTCTTTTCCTCTTCTTCTCTTGTTGTTCCCTAACTTTTCCCCAAAAAAGAGACCATAACTATGTTGTTTGTAATAAACTTAAATAACTGTCAGAATTACTAGTAGTGAAGAATAGTTTAGACGTTAAACCATAAAAAGTGCAACATTAATGAAGTGTGGTGTAAATAAATTTGTTGCTAAATGCTTCTTAACTTTGGATTTCTCTTATATGTTTTTATTTTTTGTATTTCCTTTTCAAAATCACTCTGACATCCTGCTTATATAATAAAAATCTTGGCAGGTTGCAGCCTGAAAACCATAGCCAACCCTGAGCATAATTAGGCATATTTGAGGAGATACTAGACTTGGTGCCAGGTTAAGCTACATGAGTATTAAGGAATGATGGATTATGTTAATAATGAGAAACCAGCTGATGCTTGGCTTTGATTAGACCTGCCTTCTCTGCCAATATTGTGACAAGATAACTTATATTAAACTTATTGCATATCTATTCACTTCCCAAAATCTTTACAGTAACTTAATGATTTTTAGGTTGGTGCAAAAGTAATTCCAGTTTTTCACTATTGAGCTTTGCCATTTGATACTGGAATACATTCTTAAATAAATGTGGTTATGTTATACATAATTTTAATACACATTTCTCCCTTTTTTTTTTTTCAACTGCTGCTAAGTTGCTCAGTCGTGTCTGACTCTGTGCTATCCCAGAGACGGCAGCCCACCAGGCTCTGCCGTCCCTGGGATTCTCCAGGCAAGAACACTGGAGTGGGTTGCCATTTCCTTCTCCAGTGCATGAAAGTGAAAAGTGAAAGGGAAGTCGCTCAGTTGTGTCCGACTCTTAGCGACCCCATGGACTGCAGCCCACCAGACTTCTCCTCCATCCATGGGATTTTCCAGGCAGGAGTACTGGAGTGGGGTGCCATTGCCTTCTCCATTTTTTTTTTTTTTCTACTAATGGCTTGTATTTGCTGTTTATATTTATTTTAGACTAGGAAGATGATGTTAGACAAAAGCAAATTTGAGCGATATTCTTATTTGACTTCAAAATGGGTCGTAAAGCAGTGGAGACACTTGCAACATCAACAACGCATGTGGCTCAGGAACTCTTAACAAACATAAGTTGCAGTGGTGGTTCAAGAAGTTCTGCAAAGGAGATGAGAGCCTTGAAGATGAGGAGCATAGTGGCCGGCCATCTGAAGTTGACAGTGACCAATTGAGAGGATCATTGAAGCTGACCCTCTTAAAACTACATGAGAAGCTGTTGAAGAACTCAGTATCAACCATTCTACAGCCATGCGGCATTTGAAGCAAATTGGAAAGGTGAAAAAGCTCAGTAAGTGGGTGCCTCATGAGCTGACTGCAAATCGAAGAAGTTGTCATTTTGAAGTGTCATCTTATTCTACACAACAAAAATGCACCATTTCTTGACTGGATTGTGGCATGAGAAGATCGGATTGTGACTGAGAAGAAACTCCAAAGCACTTAGCCAGACTTGTACCAGAAAAAGGTCATTGTCACTGGTGCTCTGCTGCCAGTCTGATCCCCTACAGCTTTCTGAATTCCAGCAGAATCTTTACATCTGAGAAGTATGCTCAGCAGGTCGATGAGATGCACTGAAAACTGCAGTGCCTGGAACTGGCACTGGTCAACAGAAAAGGCCCAGTTCTCCGTGACAACACCCACTGCATGTTGCACAGCCGGTGCTTCAAAAGTTGAATGAGTTGGGCTATGAAGTTTTGCCTCATCCATCATACTCACGTGACCTCTCACCAACCGACTACCACTTCTTAAAGTATCCTGACAGCCTTTTGCTTCTACAACTAGCAGGATGTTTTCAAGAGTGTGTCGAATTGCAAAGCACACATTTTTATGCTACAGGAATAAACAAACTTAGTTCTTATTGGCAAAGATATGTTGAAGATCATGGTTCCTATTTTAATTAATAAAGATGTTGTTTGAGCCTAGTTATACTCATGTAAAATTCATCGTCTGAAACCACAAAGTTATGTTTGCACCAACCTAATATAGGAGGAAAGTTATGACCAACCTAGATAGCATATTGAAAAGCAGAGATATTACTTTGCCAACAAAGGTCCCTCTAGTCAAGGCTATGGTTTTTCCAGTGGTCATGTATGGATGTGAGAGTTGGACTGTGAAGAAAGCTGAGTGCTGAAGAATTGATGCTTTGAACTGAGAAGACTCTTGAGAGTGCCTTGGACTGCAAGGAGATCCATCCAGTCCATTCTGAAGGAGATCAGTCCTGGATGGGTGTTCATTGGCAAGACTGATGCTGAAGCTGAAACTCCAATACTTTGGCCACCTCATGCGAAGAGTTGACTCACTGGAAAAGACCCTGTTGCTGGGAGGGATTGGGGGCAGGAGGAGAAGGGGACGACAGAGGATGAGGTGGCTGGATGGCATCACCGACTCGATGGACCTGAGTTTGAGTGAACTCCGGGAGTTGGTGATGGACAGGGAGGCCTGGCATGCTGAGTTTCATGGGGTCACAAAGAGTTGGACATGACTGAGAGACTGAACTGAACTGAATATAATAAAATATAGTCTGTCCAAATATAAATATAAAATAGTCCGATACACAGATGTGAACCCATTTGATACCCAGAAACTGATGATGGAATGTATCTTAACTTTTTGTATATTTTCACATGTAAGCAACAGCCTTTGTCCTGCTGTTGCTGAATTATTTTTTATTTTATTGAGTAAATGGAAAAAAAAATTGAAAACATGGGATTACTCTGCAATGACCTAGATGGGTGGGGTGAGGGGAGGTGGGAGGGAGGTCTAAGAGGGAGGGGACGTATGCATACATATAGCTGGTTCACTTTGTTGTACAGCAGAAACACTATTGCAAAGCAGTTAATATCCAATAAAAATAAAAGCATGGGATTAGTATGCCATGGTTTTGTACTGCTTACTAAAAATTCAGCTGTTCATTGGCTTAAAATTTGAGGGCCAGACACTGGGATATAAGGTGCAATGCACTGTTTCATAAGTCAGTCCAAAAACTAAGTCTAGTATATATGTATTTACCACTCTCTTTCTGAGGTATATTACTAATTAGGAATACAAAAAACATCTGATTATTATTTTTTCCTTTGTCCAGTGTCATAATTAACCTTATTGGGTCAATTTAGGGCATTATTCTGAAGGAGATTCCTAATCTCTTTGAAAAAAAAAACAGAATTAAAATCTTCTTTCCCAGTCATATCTTGGGCTAAAGATAGGTTTTATGTGTGAGTTTATTTTTAAATAATATTTTCCTCTGGTAAACTATTAAAAAAGTACAGGAGCATAAAAAATAGAAAAGTGAAAAGTTCTTTTGTTCCATCTAAGGAAGGCTCACTGTTAACTGTTTCTTGGGTGTACTTCCACAAAGTTTTACATATATGGCTTTTCCTTTTTTTTTGGTCACAAATCACAGGGATTCTTTTATTTTTGTGGCTGAATAATATTTGTATATGTATGTTTATAATACAGATATATAAATATATAATTATAAATTTTATATATATTATATATAAAATATATTATATAAATATATAAATACAGATATATGTGTGTATATATATATTCACACACATATACATATATTCTTATATTTCCTTTTTCTATCCATTCATCAGTGAGCACTTAGTTTCCACATCTTGGCTATTTTAGATAATGCCACATTGAACACAAGGGGCCAGTATCTCTTTAATGATTTCATGGGACGTTACTTCAAGGTGGCGGAGTAGGAGGATGTGCACTCATCTCCTCCTGCTAGTGTTGGAGCGTCTCCCTTGGAGGCACGGGTTAGCAGTGGCCTGCCTTAGGGATAGAGGCATTGGCAGCAGCAGTCTTAGGAGGTGCCCGCTGGTGGAACCTTCCTGGAGGTCCTCCAGTTTCTTTAAGCAACCCTCCCCAATGCTGTCCTATGTACTATGTATAAATATCTCTTATTCTTTTGTTTTTTAAATTGAAATATATAGTTGATATACAGTAGATATACAGTATTATGTTCATTTCAGGTGTGCTACATAATGATTTGACACTTGGATACATTATGAAGTGATCACCATGATAAGTCTGGTGTCATGATAACCATCTGTCTCCATATAAAGTTATTACAATATCATTGACTATATTCCTGATGCTGTTCTTTTTACTGGCTGCAGAGATTTCCACTGTATGGAACTTTCATAAGTTATTTAATTGATCATGTTTTAATGGACATTTAGGTTTCTTTTTATTTTATGGTTTTGCTATTATAGTAACTTCCTGGTTCAGTTCAGTTCAGTTGCTCAGTCATGTCCGACTCTTTGTGATGCCATGAACTGCAGCACGCCAACCCTTCCTGCCATCACCAACTCCCGGAATTCACCCAAACTCATGTCCACTGAGTCGGTGATGCCATCTGACCATCTAATCCTCTGTCGTCCCCTTGTTCTCCTGCCCTCACTCTTTCCCAGCATCAGAGTCTTATTCAAATGAGTTAGCTCTTTGCATCAGGTGGCCAAAGTTTCAGCTTCAACATCAGTCCTAAAGTGAACACCCAGGACTGATCTCCTTTAGGATGGACAGGTTGGATCTCCTTGCAGTCCAAGGAACTCTCAAAAGTCTTCTCCAACACCACAGTTCAAAAGCATCAATTCTTCTTCACTCAGCTTTCTTTATAGTCCAACTCTCACATCCATACATGACCACTGGAAAAACCATAGCCTTGACTAGACACACCTTTGTGGACAAAGTAATGTCTCTGCTTTTGAATATGCTATCTAGGTTGGTCATAACTTTCCTTCCAAGGAGTAAGCGTCTTTTAATTTCATGGCTGTAATCACCATCTGCAGTCATTTTGGAGCCCCAAAAAATAAAAGTCAGCCACTGTTTCCCCATCTATTTGCCGTGAAGTGATGGGACTGGGTGCCATGATCTTAGTTTTCTGAATGTTGAGCTTTAAGCCAACTTTTTCACTCTCTTCTTTCACTTTGATCAAGAGGCTCTTTAGTTCTTCTTCACTTTCTGCCATAAGGGTGGTGTCATCTGCATATCTGAGGTTATTGATATTTCTCCCAGCAGTCTTGATTCCAGCTTGTGCTTCCT
>NW_011495072.1:7510937-7538077 GCF_000754665.1 Bison bison bison | reverse complement strand
TTTTCACTCTCTTCTTTCACTTTGATCAAGAGGCTCTTTAGTTCTTCTTCACTTTCTGCCATAAGGGTGGTGTCATCTGCATATCTGAGGTTATTGATATTTCTCCCAGCAGTCTTGATTCCAGCTTGTGCTTCCTCCAGCCCAGCGTTTCTCATGATGTATTCTGCATATAAGTTAAATAAGCAGGGGGACAATATACAGCCTTGACATACTCCTTTTCCTATTTGGAACCAGTCTGTGTTCCATGTCCAGTTCTAACTGTTGCTTCCTGACCTGCATACAGGTTTCTCAAGAGGCAGGTCAGGTGGTCTGGTATTCCCATCTCTTTCAGAATTTTCCACAGTTTATTGTGATCCACACAGTCAAAGGCTTTGGCATAGTCAATAAAGCAGAAATAGATGTTTTTCTGGAACTCTTGCTTTTTCAGTGATGCATCGGATATTGGCAATTTGATCTCTGGTTCTTCTGCCTTTTCTAAAACCAGCTTGAACTTCTGGAAGTTCACGGTTCACGTACTATTGAAGCCTGGCTTATTTTACTAGCATGTGAGATGAGTGCAATTGTGTGGTAGTTTGAGCATTCTTTGGCATTGCCTTTCTTTGGGATTGGAATGAAAACTGATCTTTTCCAGTCCTGTGGCCACTGCTGCATTTTGCAAATTTGCTGGCATATTGAGTGCAGCACTTTCACAGCATCATCTTTCAGGATTTGAAATAATAGCTCAACCGGTATTCCATCACCTCCACTAGCTTTGTTCGTAGTGATGCTTTCTAAGGCCCACTTGACTTCACATTCCAGGATGTCTGGCTCTACGTGAGTGATCATACCATCATGATTATCTGGGTCGTGAAGATCTTTTTTGTACAGTTCTTCTGTGTATTCTTGCCACCTCATCTTAATATCTTCTGCTTCTGTTAGGTCCATACTATTTCTGTTTTATCGAGCCCATCTTTGCGTGAAATGTTCCCTTGGTATCTCTGATTTTCTTGAAGAGATCTCTAGTCTTTCCCATTCTATTGTTTTCCTTTATGTCTTTGCACTGATTGATGAGGAAGGCTTTCTTATCTCTCCTTGCTATTCTTTGGAACTCTGCATTCAAATGAATATTTCTTTCCTTTTCTCTGTCGCTTTTCGCTTCCCTTGTTTTCACAGCTATTTGTAAGGCCTCCTCAGACAGCCATTTTGCTTTTTTGCATTTCTTTTTCTTGGAGATGGTCTTGATTCCTGTTTCCTATACAGTGTCACCAACTTCCATCCATAGTTTATCAGGCACTTTATCTATCAGATCTAGTCCCTTAAATCTATTTCTCTCTTCCACTGTATGGTCATAAGGGATTTGATTTAGGTCATACCTGCCTGGTCTAGTGTGTTTTCCCCAAACTCTTCAATTTCAGTCTGGATTTGGCAATAAGGAGTTCATGATCTGAGCCACATTCAGCTCCCGGTCTTGGTTTTGCTGAGTGTATAGAGCTTCTCCATCTTTGGCTGCAAAGAATATAATCAGTCTGATTTCAGTGTCAACCATCGGGTAATGTCCATGTGTAGAGTCTTCTCTTGTGTTGTTGGAAGAGGGTGTTTGCTATGACCAGTGCATTCTCTTGGCAGAACTCTATTAGCCTTTGCCCTGCTTCATTCCATACTCCAAGGCCAAATTTGCCTGTTACTCCACGTGTTTCTTGACTTCCTACTTCTGCATTCCAGTCCCCTATAATGAAAAGGACATCTTTTTTGGGTGTTAGTTCTAGAAGGTCTTGTAGGTCTTCATATAACTGTTCAACCTCAGCGTTACTGATCAGATCAGATCAGTCGCTCAGTTGTGTCCGACTCTTTGCGACCCCATGAATTGCAGCACGCCAAGCCTCCCTTGTCCATCACCAACTCCCGGAGTTCACTCAGACTCTCGTCCATCGAGTCAGTGAGGCCATCCAGCCATCTCATCCTCTGTCGTCCCCTTCTCCTCCTGCCCCCAATCCCTCCAAGCATCAAAGTCTTTTCCAATGAGTCAACTCTGCACATGAGGTGGCCAAAGTACTGGAGTTTCAGCTTTAGCATCATTCCTTCCAAAGAAATCCCAGGGCTGATCTCCTTCAGAATGGACTGGTTGGATCTCCTTGCAGTCCAAGGGACTCTCAAGAGTCTTCTCCAATGCCACAGTTCAAAAGCATCAATTCTTCGGTGCTCAGCCTTCTTCACAGTCCAACTCTCACATCCATACGTAACCACGGTAAAAACCATAGCCTTGACTAGACGAACCTTTGTTGGCAAAGTAATGTCTCTGCTTTTGAATATGCTGTCTAGGTTGGTCATAACTTTCCTTCCAAGGAGTAAGTGTCTTTTAATTTCATGGCTGCAGTCACCATCTGTAGTGATTTTGGAGCCCAGAAAAATAAAGTCTGACACTGTTTCCACTGTTTCCCTATCTATTTCCCATGAAGTGGTGGGACTGGATGCCATAATCTTCGTTTTCTGAATGTTGAGCTTTAAGCCAACTTTTTCACTCTCCTCTTTCACCTTCATCAAGAGGCTTTTGAGTTCCTCTTTCTGCCATGAGAGTGGTGTCATCTGCATATCTGAGGTTATTGACATTTCTCCCGGGAATCTTGATTCCAGCTTGTATTTCTTCCAGTCCAGCGTTTCTCATGATGTATTCTGCATGTAAGTTAAATAAGCAGGGTGACAATATACAGCCTTGACATACTCCTTTTCTTATTTGGAACCAGTCTGTTGTTCCATGTCCAGTTCTAACTGTTGCTTCCTGACCCGCATACAGGTTTCTCAAGAGGCAGGTCAGGTGGTCTGGTATTCCCATCTCTTTTAGAATTTTCCATAGTTTATTGTGATCCACACAGTCAAAGGCTTTGGCATAGTCAATAAAGCAGAAATAGATGTTTTCTGGAACTCTCTCGCTTTTTCCATGATCCAGCGGATGTTGGCAATTTGATCTATGGTTCCTCTGCCTTTTCTAAAACCAGCTTCAACATCAGGAAATTCACTGTTCACATATTGCTAAAGCCTGGCTTGGAGAATTTTGAGCATTACTTTACTAGTGTAGAGAAAACCACTAGACCATTCAGGTATGACCTAAATCAAATCCCTTATGATTATACAGTGGAAGTGAGAAATAGATTTAAGGGCCTAGATCTGATAGATAGAGTGCCTGATGAACTATGGAATGAGGTTCGTGACATTGTACAGGAGACGGGGATCAAGACCATTCCCATAGAAAAGAAATGCAATAAAGCAAAATGGCTGTCTGGTGAGGCTTTACAAATAGCTGTGAAAAGAAGAGAAGCAAAAAGCAAAGGAGAAAAGGAAAGATATAAACATTTGAATGCAGAGTTCCAAAGAATAGCAAGAAGAGATAAGAAAGCCTTCTTCAGTGATCAATGCAAAGAAATAGAGGAAAACAACAGAATGGGAAAGACTAGGGATCTCTTCAAGAAAATCAGAGATACCAAAGGAACATTTCAGGCAAAGATGAGCTCGATAAAGGACAGAAATGGTATGGACCTAACAGAAGCAGAAGATGTTAAGAAGAGATGGCAAGAATACACAGAAGAACTGTTTAAAAAAGATCTTCATGACCCAGATCATCACGATGGTGTGATCGCTCACCTAGAGCCAGACATCCTGGAATGTGAAGTCAAGTGGGCCTTAGAAAGCATCACTACGAACAAAGCTAGTGAAGGTGATGGAATTCCAGTTGAGCTATTCCAAATCCTGAAAGATAATGCTGTGAAAGTGCTGCATTCCATATGCCAGCAAATTTGGAAAACTCAGCAGTGGCCACAGTACTGGAAAAGGTCAGTTTTCATTCCAATCTCAAAGAAAGGCAATGCCAAAGAATGCTCCAACTACCGCACAATTGCACTCATCTCACATGCTAGTAAAGCGTTTGTTACTGGTAGGTATCTCTTAATAATTATATGGCTGTATATGTAGAATGGTTTCTTAGAAGTATTACTGGGTTATTCTAAAACATCTTGTGATATAGGTTTCTTGCTCAGGCATGTCTGACTCTCTGAGATCCCATGGACTTCTATAGCCTATCAGGCTCCTCTGTCTATGGAATTTTTCAGGCAAGAATACTGGAATGGGTTGCCGTTTCCTCCTCCAGGGAATCTTCCCGACACAAGGCTCAAACCCACATCTCCTGCATTGGCAGGTGGATTCTTTACCACTGAGCCACCCAGGAAGCCCTTGTGATGTAGGTTTATACCTCAATAATTTGACCAAATCTTTGATGGACTGCCTTATTACTTACATTTTTCTCATGAAATTGGAATTCAGAAGCAATATATAGTTTATTAACTGTAATAAACTAATTTAAGGGAGTAGTTCCAGTTAATTAAAATTTTGCCTGGACTTCCTTGGTGATCTAATGGTTAAGACTCTGTGCTTCCAATGCAGAGGGTTCTGTCCCTGGGATGGGAAATAAGATCCCACATTCTGTGGCATGACCAAAAAAAAAAAAAAAAGATTTTACTTTGGGGAATGGATTATGCCTTTGTATACAAAAAAATACTTAGAAGAGGTGATAGTGTTGAGCCACCATTCTATTTCAAATCTAGTTTTCTTGGGCTCCAAAATCACTGCAGATTGTGACTGCAGCTATAAAATTAAAAGACGCTTGCTCCTTGAAAGAAAAGCTATGACAAACCTAGACAGCATGTTAAAAAGCAGAGACATTACTTTGCCTACAAAGATCCATACAGTCAAAGCTGTGGTGGTTCCAGTAGTCATGTATGGATGTGAGCGTTGGACCATAATGAAGGCTGAGTGCTGAAGAATTGATACTTTTGAACTGTAGTGCTGGAGAAAACTCTTGGGAGTCTTTTGGACAGATAGGAAGTCATACCAGCCAATCCTAAAGGAAATCAACCCTGAATAGTTATTAGAAGGATTGATGCTGAAGTTGAAGCTCCAGTACTTTGGCCACCTGATGCAAAAAGCTAACTCACTTGAAAAGACCCTTGTGCTGGGAAAGACTGAAGGCGGGAGGAGAAGGGGACGACAGAAGTCGAGATGGTTGGATGGCATTATCAACTCAGTGGACATGAGTTTGAGCAAGCTCCAGGAGATGGTGACGGACAGGGAAGCCTGGCATGCTGCAGTTCATGGGGTCACAAAGAGTCGGACACAACTGAGTGACTGAACAACAGTTATGTGATTACCTACAGTTTACACACTGACCTGTATTCTAAACATTTTATCTGTATTCTTTTAATCATCTGAGCCATCCACTGAGGTTGTTACTATTAATAGTATCCTTATTTAATGGTAGATAAGACTCAAGTTTAGAGAGGTTAAATGAGTTGCCCCAGGTACAAAGACTGGGTATGCAGAAACTCTATTCTTAAATGTAATTATAGAATTTGTATTTTTTGTTTTGTTGTTTGGTCCCCACAATGAAGCAATATTTTCAGTCATTAAGATCTCTGAGAAAGATAATGGAAGAAAATAAGATATGCCTCTTATTCTTAAAGTTAATGCTCCCATTTTCCTACCACCTTCATCTTTTTATATTCATGGAGAAGGCAGTAGCACCCCATCCAGTACTCTTGCCTGGAAAATCCCATGTACAGAGGAGCCTGGTAGGCTGCAGTCCATGGGGTCGCTAAGAGTCGGACACGACTGAGTGACTTCCCTTTCGCTTTTCACTTTCACGCATTGGAGAAGGAAATGGCAACCCACTCCAGTGTTCTTGCCTGGAGAATCCCAGGGACGGCAGAGCCTGGTGGGCTGCCGTCTCTGGGGTCGCACAGAGTCGGACACGACTGAAGCGACTTAGCAGCAGCAGCAGCAAAAAGTGTTACACATTGTATTGCAAATAAGTAATGCAAATGATGGATAGACACTTTAATTTGGAGTAGCATTATGTTTCATGCCATAATACAGTCTTATTTATACTAAAAGATATTTGCCCAGTATCTCCAGCCTTGCCTTTTGTTGTCCAGTTGCTAAGTTGTGTCCGTCTCTTTGCTACCCCATGGACTGCAGCACCCTAGACCTCCCTGTCCCTCACCATCTCCCAGAGTTCACCAGAGTTCATATGCATTGAATCAGTGATGATGCCATCCAACCATCTCATCTTCTGTCATCCCCTTCTCCTGTCTTCAGTCTTTCCCAGCATCAGGGTCTTTTCGAATGAGTTGCTCTTCACATGAGGTGGCCAAAGTATTGGAGCTTCAGCATTAATCCTTCCATCGAATATTCAAGGTTGATTTCATTTAGGATTGACAGTTCAACCAAAAAAGCAAAAGTGCTTCCAGGAAGCACTTATTTGTAAAGGAGCTTCTATAGTCTCACACACATCTATCTCATTTACTCCTATTTCAGACAGTTCTAAGAGGCACTGGGTTTTCTAGCCTGTGATAGTTGATAAGAATCAACAAATTAGAAAAAAATGCAAGTAGTACTGTTAGAGACAGGAAGACTGACAATTCCAGGAAAGGATAGCTTTGTATACAGCCGTTAGTGGTAAACGAAAAGTAAACCTAAAAGCAGACAGCATTTCGAGTTGTTTTGGAATCTTTGTCTTTAGTGTACTCCAAGAGCCCTTAAGGCTGATTGAACATCAGCCTGTTAAATCATAGTGCTGTAATTTACCAAAATGATAATCCTGAGTTTTATTTTTAAAAATAAATTATCCTGGATACACTCTAATTAGCAAAACAGGGATTTCCATTTACAGAAAAAAAAAGTGAATTATACTGAATAAATACATAAAGCATTGTCATACCCAAACTATTGGACTTAATATATATTGTTACTATCTTATAACTTTTGCAAAGAGCCCCTTTATCAGAAATTTTATTATTATTGAAGTTCACAGTTCAGAACTATTAGTGCTACATATTCTGAAAAACAAAAAATATTGATGATGGCTCAAAAATGTACATATATGACTGGACAGAAGAAAACTCCAGTGTCTCCAGTGCTACAGGACTTCTTTGCAATTAGTTTGCAGAACTTGATTCTCCTCAGACTGTTGTGATTGCTCTGCACATCCTATAAATTATTTACACCCTGATGATGCTAAATGGCTGCATTAATGGCACCTCTGGCTCCACATGATATCAAGAACTTAAATAATTCATCTTTTATTACAGCTGCATCCCAGTAGATTAGCATGAGTGAGAGCTGAGTATAACACTGAGCTAAGGCCTTTGCTCAGGTCTTTATTCTCCAAATATCATATCAGTAAATATTCAGATATTAGTGCTGTTAAAAAATAAAGATTATTGACTGTTAGAAAGCTAGACTCTTTAGGTTATGTTTATGAGGCATTAAATTGCTTCACCTATTTAAGTGCATTTTAAGGATACTTCAAGAGGAAAATCTTCGAAAAACAGTTCTCCATTTTAGGACTTTCACTTAAAAAACAAACTAGCATTAGTTTTACTGAATTAAATGAAATTAATGACTGGCTCTTGGCAACAATAGTGAGAGAGACCTTAATTTTGAAAACTATTCAAATTGTTAAGGGTTTTTATATCTGATATTTGAAGTCTTCAAATTTGTCTTCTTTGGGCTTTATGGAGTACTTAAAAAGAAAAGAAGGAAGGCATGCTTATGGAGAGCAAGTGTGTGTGTGTATATGTATGTGTGCATGCATGCACACACACCTCCATATGCCTGTGGGTGTGCTAAGTTGCTTCACTTGTGTCCGACCCTTTGCAATCTCATAGACTATATAGCCCATCAGGCTCCTTTGTCCATGGGATTCTCCAGGCTGGAGAATGGTTACCATGTTCTGCTCCAGGGGATCTTCCCAACTCAGGGATCAAACCTGCATCTACTTATGTCTCTTGCATTGGCAGGTGGGCATTTGCCACTATGACCACCTGGGAAGCCCCTTCACATGCCCATGTAACATTAAATGCCAGAGTGAAATTAAGATATAAAAAAGCTAATTTACACCTTTTCCATGAAGGCTAGTAGCTGAGTTGATGTTGGATTCATGTTTACTCTTTTGAAGTGACTCCACAGAGTACTATACATGCTGCTTTTGAAAAAGACAAAAAGATTACTAAAGTTGACAGTGGTTGTAACCTTAGCACTTGCACAGTACCTGGCATATGGTTCAGTAAACGCTTATTGCATAAATATCTGATGATCAGATCAGTCCGTATAATTGTAGTTACAAACCTGGTATTTTGATAGAGCAGCTATATGATTTATATGATTTATGGCACCCCACTCCAGTACTCTTGCCTGGAGAATCCCATGGATGGAGGAGCCTGGTAGGCTATAGTCCATGGGGTTGCTAAGAGTCAGACACGACTGAGCGATTTCACTTTCACTTTTCCCTTTCATGCATTGGAGAGGGAAATAGCAACCCACTCCAGTGTTCTTACCTGGAGACTCCCAGGGACAGAGGAGCCTGTTGGGCTGCTGTCTGTGGGGTCGCACAGAGTCGGACACGACTGGCGCGACTTAGCAGCAGCAGTATATGATTTATACTAGTTGCTTTATATGATAGTACTACTTTGGGGAGTGAATTTCAGTTTGCTGTATTTTTTAATCTGTACTATGTGGATTTGTGGCAGAAAAGTCCAGAGAGCCTCATTATATGGGGTTCTATAAGCCGTATATTCTTAAGACAGCATTAGTCTGTAGACAGGCTTCAGAGTTTTTCAGGTATCTTTTGCGTTCCACTGAAAATCCTTAGAAGTTCTTCAAACATACAGAGAAAATTATTCTTTACTCCAGTCAAGACACTGGACAGTTTTCGCTGATACTGAATACATAGTGGTTTATACTATATATAAGTTGAGTTTCATTTGATTGCTTTAGATTTCTTTAATAATGGTTTTCTTTAAAACTGATTGTCTGATCATCATTGACATCCATGAGAGAACTGTAGGGGATCGTACAGCCAAAAGTTATAATGTCAAGGAGATTAGGGTTTGGAAAGGCATTAGAGGCACTGATTAAAATGAAAGCCCTTAATCTGTAAAAGGAAAAAAACCTAATTTCCAGAAAGCATGAAATATAAAATTAAATCATACTGTGGTAGCCTACTATACAGATGATGTTAGCTCTCTGTTTGCCAGACCAGCCACCTTGAAGCAGAATATGGAGTGTCTAACTTAAATTAGAACAGTTGAATTTCTCCTTCAGTTGAAGCACCACAATAAATAAATATCTTTTCGCTTGTATTAATATGAAATTCTGTGTTTATTGTTGAGTAACAAGTGTGAATTGGATGAAAGTGTCTGCATAAGGGCAGCAAGAGACACACAGATGTAAATAACAGACTCTGTGGGAGAAGGCTAGGATGGGATGATTTGAGACAATAGCACTGAAACATGTATATTACCATACATAAAATAGATGACCAGTTTGATGTGTGAAGCAGGGGACCCAAAGCCAATGCTCTAGGACAACCCAGAGGGAGAGGGTGAGGAGAGAGGCGGAAGAGGGGTTCAGGATGGGGGAACACATAAATACCCATGGCTGATTCATGTCGATGTATGGCAAAAACCATCACAGTATTGTGAAGTAATTATTCTCCAATTAAAATTAAATAAAAGAAAGTGCATATAAGATTTTTATGTGGAGTGAATTCATATTTTTATTTCTTAACATTTTCCAGCACATCCCTCCATTCATGAGTGTCTTTGAGCTGATATCTGGTGCCACGTATCTTAGAATATAGATTTTAGAACTGTATGAAAAAGGCTTTAAAACTATGTGAAAAAGTGATGGTTGGATCTAGCCTTAATTACATTATGGTGTAAATTAGGCTCTTACATGAAAGTGGCTAGGTTTTACAGATGCACAGACAGGAATCTAGCTGAGAACAAATTGTTCTGCTGTGATAGAGACATCGTTCAAACTGCATGCATCTGTCAGCTGCCCATGGTGGCACAGTGAGATAAAGTGATCTGTAATGTGTCTCTAGTGTGTCCCATTGCTAGCCATATTGTAATGTATAATACATCTCTTGGGCAGACAGCTTGTGTGGGCTGGATTCCATCTCAGCCTTGAAAAGATGCCAGAAAGCATCAAGGTGAATTTTTAAGCCTATTTAAATATTTAGACTCATGACTAAATATCAGTGAAATCTCTGCTGTATCTGATTGAAGTGAGATGGAATTTCAAGAATACAAGAAGTGAGATGGAATTTCAAGATTACAACTTCCTCACTTATTAGCTGTGTGACCTTGGATTGCCAAATTATTCATTTCTCCATCTGTTTCTGTGTTGGGAAAGTGAGGATTGTAAAAGTATTTGCCTCATAAGGTTGTTGTATGGATTTAGACAGTTAATACGTATAAAGTGCATAGAAGAGTGCATGGCACTTAATAAATGTTAGCTGTTGCTGCCACTACTATCATCATCATTAAGGTAACTTGGAGTGAGATGAATTCCCCTTCTCTGAAGCTAGATTCCCCTCCCCGCCTTTTTCTTTTTTTAAGGAAGACTGCATCTCTATCAGGGATGTGGTCAACCTCAATTCTAAAATAGAAACTCACTGTCTTGACTTGTGAAATCCAGTCCATCTGCAAGTTTATCTATAATTAAAGTGTAATACATATGTGAAGTTTATATTACTTTAGAAGTATGTATTTTTATTACTTTAAAATGTGTATTTCTTTCAGAAGTATATAGAATAAGAATATAGTTCATTATAATAAAAAAGTATAATCACTAGAAGGGATGAAGAAACCATATCACTGAAATGATCTACAAGATGTATTGTTAAGTGAAAAAGGCAAGAGGCAAAATAATGTGTAAATTATTCTACCATTTGTATAAAATTTTTCTGGTATATCTGACAGGCTATAAAAAAAATGGTATTAATATATTTTTCACTTGATGTTGGGGAGGAAGGTTGAATGACTGGAGAAGAGTGTGGGAGACTTGTTACTGTGCATCCTTTTATAACTTCTTGATTGTTGAACCACTTGAATGTATTTCCTAGTGAGTAAAAACAAAAAAAGCCCTCAATAAAACTGAAAAAGCTGTTTTGAAATCTAGATGAATTTTTATTCATCCTTTGTAAACACTTTTTTATCTGTGCTACTCAGATTCATGTTTGGTAGTGCTTTTAGATTCCTATTTTAGTTTCATTGTTTTTTCTTTCCTTTAAGTGTGATTCCCAACATTAACCTAAGAATGGTCTTTTGTCCTCCATTTAGGGATTTGAGTCATAATCGGTTGTCTAACTGGAACATCAGCTTGGAGTCTCAAACATTACAAGAAGTGTAAGTTATTTTTATTTACTTAAATTTACATTAAATTCTTTGAGGTGATTTGTTGAATTAGGAATTACAGAATATTCAGTCCAAAAATGTCACCAAAAGAAATTTGAAGAAAAGAAAGCCTTAGATTAAAATATGTTTAAAAACCTAAACCTATGTTTAGCTTTGTTACTATCACAAACTCTTTGGGTATTATGCCATTGAGTTGATGATTTCAAGTTGTAAACTACATAGCAATACTGTTCTACTTCCAAGGGCCCTAAAGTAAGATTTCTCCCCTCTTTAGAGTGATGACTGTGTGTGTATATATATATATATATATATTTTGCCAGAGTTTTAGCCTTAAAACTCTCTGTTGTGTAAATTTATTTATCTTTTACCCTTTGACTTGTCTGAGGTGGAAGTGTCATGTCTGAAGTAAATTTATATGAAATACAATATTTTTGGTATCATGTGAAGTATGTTGTTTAATGTAATTCAATATTCTACTTCACTGACATTTTTCCTTTAGTACTGAAATGTATTATTACTTAGTTTTTGGAGAGGATTTTCCAAAATATTATTAATGTAGTTATTGCATTGTGATATTCTCAGAGGCACAACTGTTTACCTCTATACTGAACACCCCCAGAATCTCAGATGAGTTTTTCTTTTGAATATTTTTGTGACAGAGGGTACTTTGAGCTCTCATTGTCTCTGCATTCTCTTCTTCCTTGCCTCAAATTGACCACCTCTAATCTGCTGTAGACTGAATGAACAATTAACAAGTTTATTAGCTGCAAGAGTAGGCCCTGAGGAAAGGAAAATGCTCAGTGGGAAGTGCATGAGCTTTATTATATATTGCATGGACTTCGTTACTTCATTTGGTTGACTGGAGGCATTTTACTCCTGGCTTCTTTTCTGTATTCTAGATTGTTGAGGTTGCTGTATTCTAGATTGAAAACCAGGTTGGTGAAATGTGATTGCATTAGATTTGCTACTAAAACAACTGAGATAATCTGTTAGGTCTGTGGTCTCAAACAGCTTTCCCTAACTTGGAGTAACTTAAAAAAAATTGGTGTGTGTATATTTTAAAACTGTATTTAATAACTTACATAACTATTGAAAGAACCTTGCTGGGAATTAAAAATACATAGTGTTGCAAAATATTTCCCAACCTTTCAAATGTTGGTATCAAATTATAGTTCTATACTAGGAAAACTTGTTAATTAAAATTTCTAATTTCTCAGTAGAATACATTTAGTCTGACTCATTCTCGGTCATAGGCTTTTTTTCCAAATGTGGTGTCTATTCTAAAGAATATGTATTAGCTAGAAACTAGAACTCGAGAGGTAACATTTCCCTCACTAAATTTTTAAATCTATTTTTCCTCCTATCCAGGAAAATGAATTATAATGAACTAACAGAAATCCCGTATTTTGGAGAACCAACTTCTAATATTACTCTCCTCTCATTGTAAGTAAATAAGATGTCAGGTCTTCTACTTAAATTGTGAATAGTACACGGTTTTTTAATTTTTGTTTTAGGGACCCTTGTTGTTAACCGTAGTTATTTTTGTGCTCTAGGGTGGATCCCTGGCAATAGCTTCAATGTAATCTTTGTTTTGTAGAGTTCATAATATAATCCCAGAAATAAATGCAGAAGTGTTCCAGTTTTACCCTGCTCTCGAGACTTTAGATCTCAGCTCAAATCAAATATCAGAAATCAAGACATCTTCATTTCCTCGCATGCAACTTAAGTATCTGTAAGTAAAATAAGAGTTTCAACTAGATTTACTTTGAAGTGCATGTTTATTATTCATTGGTACCCAGATATGTCTGTTGTTTATTGTGATTTTGCTTGTGTGAAACAAACTTAGGTTAGATTTTTTTGTTCTTTTCCGTGCCCTTGAAGAAAGAGTACCCTATTTACAGAAAATATTAAGTATCCAGGGCAAGTTTTGAGATTTAATTGTAGATTGTGTTTTACTAACAGTTTTGTAAAAGATAAATGGTAGTGGTCTGTTAAATAGGCGCTTACTCTGTGTGATGATGATGATAATTAGTATGTATGCTGGTGTTTTACAGTTTACAAAACATGTTCACACTGTTTCAGCCCAAATGAAGTAGGTATTACCCTTGTTTTGTGTTGAAGAAGCACAAAAGTAGTTACATGATTTGTAAAGTTGTTTACAGTTGTTAAGTGGTAGAACTGGGACTCAGTCATAGACTTGGGGCGGCTTTCTGGTGGTAGAATGTTTATTTAGTTTCATTAAATTTTTTTTGTCGTTACCTTGTTCATTTTAGGAATTTGAGTAATAATAGGATAACCGTCTTGGAGGCTGGTTGCTTTGACAATTTGTCAAGTTCCTTACTAGTGGTGAAGTTAAACAGGAACAGAATTAGCATGATTCCACCCAAGATCTTCAAGCTACCTCACCTCCAGTTCTTGTGAGTAACTGAATAGATCGATTATAAGAAGATCGTTTTTTTCTTACAGTGTCTGTTTCTTTTTATTATTATTAGGGCAAATCAGCAAACCGGTTTTCTGACTGTAAAACAATTTTTTTAAAGGGAACTTAAAAGAAACAGGATTAAAGTTGTGGAGGGCCTCACGTTCCAAGGGCTTGACTCCTTAAGATCTTTGAAAATGCAACGGAATGGAATTAGCAAACTTAAGGATGGAGCTTTTTTTGGCTTGGATAACATGGAAGAATTGTAAGTACTGTGAACTAGAATAGGAGATTGTTAGGAAAGGAGTCTTGGACTTTTCAGTGCTAAACAGCTAGGATAGTAACTTTAATTATAACAAAGTATTTTAGCTTTTACGTGAAATAAGTTAAACTTTAAGCTTTGTTATCTAACCAGTATTTTTGTTATCATTTTTCCAAACATTTCATCTAAAATGTTTATATTCCCTTAATGTTTGGTAGGTGAAAATTATCAGAATTTATCTAGAACCAGGTATACTATATCTTTTGGTGAGTTTGTTTTATAGATACATTTTAGACAGTCTCACCACTTTCTTGCACTAAATCTAAAGTAACATTTATGAAAAGAATTTGTTCACTTGGGTTGAGCAAAAGTGTATGGCTCTCTGTTCAAGCATTAATGAAGATTTTGGAATCTCCCATTGCAGTGCCTTGTTTAAAACATATTTCCTCCTTTCTCAAATTCTGCAGAGAACTAGAGCATAATAACCTTACAGAAGTGAACAAGGGGTGGTTGTACGGCTTGCGAATGTTACAGCAGCTCTATGTGAGCCAGAATGCTGTTGAAAGAATCAGCCCTGATGCGTGGGAGTTCTGCCAAAGACTGTCTGAACTGTGAGTGTGGGATGGGATTTCAGTGGGGGCTGTGAGACTAGAGCAGATTGAGTAAGTCATTCCCATGGCTAGTAATGAGATCTAATATCCCTTTTTATTAGAAGTTTGAAAGCCCTAAATCTATCATGTAAGTAGAGTAAGAATATGAAAGTTGAACTGAAAGAGAGTGAATTCTTTACCTTGTTTACCATGTTTTCTGTGTTTAGTGATTTGTCCTATAACCAGTTGACCCGTCTGGATGAATCTGCCTTTGTGGGTCTGAGCTTACTGGAGAGATTGAATTTAGGGGACAACAGAGTCACTCACATTGCTGATGGTGTATTTAGGTTTCTTTCCAATCTACAAACACTGTAAGTACATCTGTCCTTTTGGGGTTTTTTTTGCTGACTTTTTTTTTAAAGCAGTGAAGCAAAATAACTAACAAATCTACAAATTTATGTATGTTAATATTTGCAGTTCTCTCCTATGTCGTGGAGCAAGAGAGTCTTGCTTATCTCTATCCCTGTACACAAATTTTACTTATCTCTAGTGATTTCAGCTTGTACTTGAATTCTGAGTTAACTAAACAACAGAGCATGTCTTACTGTGGAATAATACACAGTTGCTAGTGTCAAGAACGCACATTTTCTTACTCTTCTGACCTTCTGCTAATAGTAGTATTCCAGAACTACCGCTTCTCATTCAGAAGAATGCAGGATATATTATGGGAACATTTCTGGCAGGAGACCTGCTACTGTTAACAATTTGCTGCATGATTTTGGACAGAAAAAACTAACATTTATTAATGATCTGATATGGGTCAAGGGCTTTCAGAGTATTAGGATATTACTGGTCTTTTCCATATTGGGGGACTGAAGTTCAGAGAGATTAAAATGATTTATTTAAAGTCATATCCCTTGTAAATGTTTGGGCCAGGATTAGAACCCAGGTCTTTTTTATACTAAAGCTCGTGTGATTTTTTTACTTGACTGCCAGACAAATGGAATCACTTAACCTTTCCTGGGTGTTATTTTTTTCTTTATCTTTTTGTTCAGTGAAGGATGGACATAGGATTAGATAGTTGGAAAAGGCAATTTCAACTCTGTGGTTCTGTAAGTTGAATGTTTTATCTTTATCATGGAATATAATTGAATGAAGAGATATTTTAATGAGATAGAGTAATCTCAAACATAGAGCATAATAAAGTAAGAGTAATTAGTAGAATTTGTAGATTGTTAAGGTTCTTCAAGAACCTTAGGGGACTCTCTGGTCATCAGGTTTAGTTGATAAATGGACTTAAAAAAGAGGCAAGTTCCAAACTTTGGGACCTAACCATCAGTGACAAAGCATGATGATTTTGTGAAGGTGTCTGTGGGTGCACAAGTATGTGTTTGATTTTTTTTTTAACTTAATGAAATAGTCCTCCTTTAGATTTGACCTTGAAAAATTAAAAATGCTTATTTTTTCTACATTATCAGAGGTTAAATTAGATCAGTGCAATCTCAGGAATTTACTTCTTTAGGAATTTATATTAGAAGCAGCTGTAGCCTTTTGGCAGTGCATGGGATGGCAGACAGGTTCTTTTAGTACAGCACTGATTATTACTTTTAGTATTAAAGCTTAGGAAAGTAATTGCAGCAGTAATAACTAATGCTACAAAGATAGTTAAGGCAGAATTAGGAACAGATCTGAAATATTCTGGCTTTGGATCAATGCTCTTGTCAGAGTAGATATACTTGTTACTCACTTTGGTGAGTGAGTTCTGCGGAGGAGTGCAGAGTGCTGCAAAGTTGAGCCATCAGTTGTTTATTCTTTGGTAAAATAAGAAGATCTTTTGTAGCTTTCACTTCAAGTAAAGACATAGCTAAATGGGAAGAGTGATCTATCTCTTTACTATTATTCACATAACTTTACATATGTCTTACAAAGCAAAAAGCTTTGTGCTTTGTTCGGAGATGACTTAAGGAACAAAAGTGACTAAATATCTTTGACTGGATTTCTTCCATGAGGACAAGGTGCAGTGCAGTTGTACCTTCTGAGAATGGAAGAATGAATTTTTAAAAGACTCATATTTTTTCTTTTAAAGAAAGCAGAGTGATCACTCTAGCACATGGGCATATCATTGTTACTTCCCAGGGGTCATGTTTAATTGCTTTTGAGCTGTGAAGCTCTCTATTGACATTAGTTTTTGTCAGGTTTGAGGTCTCAGGGGAAGGTGTGGGTCACCCCAAATCCCATCAGTCTGAAATCAGATTGGTAAGCCATACACCTTGCATCTTGAATTCCTCCTGCTTTTTGTAGGTCCTTGATTAATTTCTAATAAACTAACACAGTTACAGGCTATTAACTAGGAAGATTAATACTCTTAGGGGGTTGCTTAATGTATTTATCAAGGTTGGCTTAATTCTTAGCTTATGAGAATTAGCGCTTACATGCTTATCTCAGTATTTTTCAAAAAGAGGAATGTTTATCATAAATAACCTTTAATATAAGGGTCAAAATTAGCATTCAGGATGATGCCTGATGGTGTGATGGTCATGCTGACTAAAATAATCTGTTTATCCTTGACATTTTTGCAGAAACTTAAGAAACAATGAAATTTCATGGGCCATAGAAGATGCTAGTGAAGCCTTTGCTGGACTCACAAGTCTCACTAAATTGTATGTATTTTTCACATTTATGTATGTTTACAAAGGTCAAGAATCAGTTGTAAATGTGATTGGATTGTATCTATTTGCTATGGCTAGAAAGTCAGCCTTCTGACTCATCCACTAAAGGAAGAAGCTTTGTTGTTTATTAAGGTTTTGTGTTTTGGTTTGTTTTTCTTTCTTTCTCTCTTGTGTGTGTGTGTGTGTGTGTGTGGTGGGGCACTTTCTTCTCTGAAAGAGCATTGCTAAGGTCACTTAAAGAGAAGTTATTTGTGGAACTAAAATTTCAATTTAAGTAAAAGAAATGCACTGAAACCACAATTGAACCAGTGATCTTTTTAATCATGTGAGATTTATGAGTAATTTAACCAGCAAAAGAGAATTCTCTCAAGTGAGATTTTAGATCTCCCATTAACAATGTCTCCAAGGCTTCACACTTGCCTGAATTTCTTTGACTGAATGATCTTTTGCTGAGAAGGGAGAAACTGGGAATATGATCCAGTTTATTATTGAAAACCACAAGTGTTATCTGTGGTCAGGATAGTTGTTTACAGGTACCTCACTGAGTACCAACATATTAATAGATGCCTTTATTCTATGCTTTGCATTAGTTGATAATAAAGATTCACAACTTTCTTAAAAATGCATGTTAAGCTTATTTTCACTTTTTATAGGTAAATGTTTATTTTAATGAACTTAATTTTGTTTAGTGGAGAGCTTTATTAGAAAGGTTTGTTTGTATTTCAGAATCTTACAAGGAAATCAGATTAAGTCAGTTACAAAGAAAGCATTCATTGGTCTTGAGTCCCTTGAGCATCTGTGAGTATTTATCATTCATTTTGATTAGTATATAAATAATCTTTGCTATTAGCAGAGGTTTTCATGACCATTTAAAGTGTTTATATAACTTAATTATAGAAGTGGTGACTGGGAATGTTTCATTTCTCTTCATTTCAGAGATTTGAACAACAATGCTATAATGTCTATCCAAGAAAATGCTTTTTCCCAGACTCGCTTGAAAGAATTGTAAGTAACTTAAGTCTTTTTTTGTCACTAATTAGATAGTTATCCATGCTTGTTGTGTATGTGTGATGAATGTGACCCAGATATTTCCCAAAGCACACAATTCAGGCAGGAAAAAAGAAAGTGGTAACATTCAGTTATTTTGGTGGTTGGATATAATTTAAAAATAACTCAACATTGAAAAGCCCAGTGTGTGTGGCTCCAAGACCTTCTGTTTCTTTTCCTATGCTGCTGATGCTTATAGTTAAAAGAGACCTTAGCGCTACTCCTTATGCTTTCTGTTTATCCTTCTGTTCCTTTTTCATTCCTTTCTTCCTTTTTGGACTGTTGGAGACATGTGTTCCCTTGGGGTGGGTTACAGTTAAGATATTACATAATTTTTTGGAGGTGATCCGAAGGCAATGGCAACCCACTCCAGTACTCTTGCCTGGAAAATCCCATGGGTGGAGGAGCCTGGTGGGCTGCAGTCCATGGGGTCGCTAAGAGTCGGACACAACTGAGCGATTTCACTTTCACTTTTCACTTTCATGCATTGGAGAAGGAAATGGCAACCCACTCCAGTGTTCTTGCCTGGAGAATCCCAGGGACGGGGGATCCTGGTGGGCTGCAGTCTCTGGGGTCGCACAGAGTCGGACATGACTGAAGTGACTTAGCAGCAGCAGCAGCATAGCACTTTCATTTTAACGGTCAGAGAGGATGTCTGTAATCTATTCAGACTAATTTGGAACTAAAATGTTCCAAAACTATTGAATAGTTATGATAGAAAAATACATATCATTTTAACCATTTTTTATTCATGATTTTTAAAAAATTATTCTTATTTCCTAGGGGGGTATTTCCCAGGGGAAGGGTGGTTAGTCGGGAACTGCTATTAATTTTAAGCTCTGGTGATTTGAATATTTAGCCACTGGTGAGAATCAATGGGGTATATCAACTTATCTATCTCAAAGGGAAGTCTGTGGATTCAGAATGGATTCATGACGAGATAAGGACAGAAATTCAGAACACACAGTTTTAGAAACTTTAAGAACAATTTGACATTACTATGATAGTTTTGTTGAATTTTATAAAAGTATTGATCAAAACAGATTGAAAATTTAAAAAACTGGTCCTTCTCCACATATAGTTTGCAATACACTGGAAGTATGTGAGTTCAAGCTGTCTAGGTTTGGATTCTTGTTCCATTCTTTATTACTGTGTATTTAGTCTGAGACTCAATTTCCCTTCTCAGAATGGGAATAGCACTGTCCTCAGGGTTGTGTGAGGATAAAATGAGATAATTTGTTTGTTTGAGAAATATTTATTGTCATTTGGTATGTAGGATACTGTTCTAAATGCTAAAAATGCAGTAGTGAACAAGACAAAGCCTCTGTCCTCACAGCATGTTGCAGTGAATTCTAAAGGGAAATAAATTGTGAACAAGTAGGCATATGATGTCTCATCAGGTAATGTTCTGAAGAAAAAACTGGGTCAAAGGTGGTACAGAGTGACAGGGGTTGTTATTTGAAATAGTAAGGGAAGGCTTTTCTGAAGATAACAGCCTTAGAGCCAGGCCCTTAGTGAGATGACATGGCAGGCCATTTTATACTGGGTGAGGGGCTGTCTAGGCACAGGGAAGAGCAGGTGAAAAGATCCAGAGGTAGAAACTTGCTTTTTGTGCTTGAAAAATGGCAGACACACTGGTGTGGCTGGAAGACAAGAGCGAGGGGAAACGTGGTAGGAAATGAGGCAAAGAGTTAAGCTGACCTGACCATGTAGGGCCTAATAGGCCGTGAATAGTTAGGATTTCCCCCACAAATGCTTTAGAAAGCTTTTGAGAAGATGTTTGACGCAGAGCTTGGCACACAGAGATGAATAAGATAACAGCAAAAGTTAAAATATGGAGATCATTTTTTGTTACTTTCTGCCAGATTTTTAAAGTGGCTTTTTTTTTTGTTTTTGGTCTCTTGACATATTTTGAGTTATTTCTCTTAAGGCTTACTTGAAAAGGCACAACTTACTGCATAACAGTATATCAGTATTACCAGTTTTTGGTTGTGATAATCTGAGAGCCAGCAAGAAAGTTTTAATTCTAAAGAGAACTCTGTTTTAAATATAATTTATATAGTAGGTGAAAGCAAATACTGTAGTTTCATTCTTAAAGAGAGTAATTTGGTAATTTTGTGAGTTGGTTTGAATAGGCTGCTAATGCAGGAATTCTAATACTGATTTTTTTTTACTGAGAAGTTTTAGTTGCTCTTAAATTTAAGTCATGATTATAATACTGAGTTCGACATCACCATTTGTTAAAATATCTCTTGATACTTTTTTGTATCCTTCACAGTGCTTTGCGAAAATTTTGAGGGGAGATGGGAGAGTCAAATATAAATTAAAAATTGTTTTGCATTAAAGTTACATAATCATGGTAGAAAATTTGATAATTAAACCAAGGGAGAGAAAGACCCTGAATCCTCAGTACTCCAAAGACAACCACTGTTAGTATTTGACGTATATATACTTGTGGAGAGAACACAGGGTGTACTCCGTTGGTGAGACAGGGTTCATTAGCTTGTGAAGAGTGGAAAGATGCAAAAGAAGTAGAAGTGAAGTGAACTACTGTGGATTCTGTAGTATCTGTGGCCAGGCACTGTGCTAAATGCTTTATTCAAAACAATCTTTGAGGTAGGCACTATCAATCCCATTTTTCAGAAAAAGAAACTGAGATTTTGGAGGCATTCAGTATCTTGCCTAAGATAAGTAGTGAAATTAGGATATGAGTCCAGGTTTCATGCGCCAACTTACATTATACCTAAGAAAGCATAAATCAGACTGTATTATTCCTTTGTTCTTTACTTTCCAGCGTATTCCAGCACATGTAGGAAAAGAACAACTTAGCTTCTTTCCTAAGTTTATAAAGCACTTGTATGGCCTGGTCCTTCTTGCCCAGCTCTTGGAGCTCATTCCCATCCTTGTCCCTCACTTTCTGTGCTCTGCCGTCAGCGACCCCCTTTCTTTTCCTGGAGCTTTTCCTGGTAGATGCTTTTCCAAAGCATTGGCCTCAAAGTGTTGTGCAGTTTCCTCCATTTGTGACACACTTACCCCAGATCACGTGATTTGCTTTCTTTCTCTGACTGCTTTATCTAAACTCGTAGCTGCTGTCTCTAAAGTGGTAGCTGCTTTCCTTCTGTCTCTGCCCAGCTTTGTTTCTCCTTGATAGGACTTAACTTTGTAACTCTACTTTGCATTTGTTTGTTTATTACTTGAGTCTAAATATGCAAGCTTTGTGAGGGCGATAGTGCCACAGCCTAGGACAGTGCCTGGCATATAGTAGTCTCAAATATTTCTCTGTGAATGAATGCATATAGCATAAGAATTCTTAAATGCAGAAGGTAGTCTTTGGCCTGTTTACTTAAAATTGCCCTTAATAAACTGTGGCTTTTGGGGTACCCTTAAAGACTGTTTGAAACTTCTTTGGAATCAGATCTTAGGTATTTTTATACCGAACTGTAAAACTACTTGAGGATTTTAGAGATGCACACAAAGCAGGTTATAATATTGTCGAAATCACTTGCTTTCCCTAGTTCAAAGGGGATGGGACATTTAAGGGTGATTAAAAGAAAACACTGACTTTTCAAATGTATTTTATAGGCCTATTATGACCACAAACCATTTTTCAGTGGTTCTTAGTTTAAATTGTAGTACATGTTGCCACAGGGCTGAAATGTTTTTAATCTTGATGAAATAATTTGAGAATAATTATGCCCTCTCCACAACAAAGTTGTCTCTTTGTTCTAATATATATAGTAAGCTCTTCCCCAAATTTCTTTGGGAAAATTTTTAGACCTCAAAAATTTAAAGGAAGGCACAGTGAACATCAATATTCTGTTTACCTGGATTCATCAATTCAGAACTATTTGCTAAGTCTGTTACATATTTTTCTCTCTCCCTCCTTCCTTCCTTTTCCCTCCCTTTCCCTCTGTCCCTCTCCTTCTTTCCGCACACACTCATATACATATATATATTATTACTTTAACCAGTTGAAAGTAAGCTACAGACATATGACATTTTACTCCTAAAATATCTTAGCATATATTTCCTATGTAAGGTTATTTTCTTGCATAACCACGATACTATTATCACACCTAATGAAATTAACATTGATAAAATAATATCTAATATTCAGTCGATGCTTAGATTTCCTCAGTGTCCAAAAAAATGTCCTTTGTAGATATATTTTCTGAATGAAGTTTCTCACTCTACATTTGATTGTAATGACTCTTTAGTTTCCTTTAGACTAAAAATAGATCCCTTACCCTTATTCCCCAACACCTTTTGTTAGCATCTTTCATCACGCTGTCATATTTCAGGAAACAGTTGACCGCTTGAATTTGTTTTCTTATGGTTAGAGTCAGGTTAGGCATTTTTTTGGCAAGAAAAGTGAATAGATATGTAGTAAGCTTAAATGCTGGAGAAACTTGGAATGAAAAATAAAGAGCATTTATTTTCCTCTTTATTTCTACAGGATTCTGAACACAAATAGTTTGCTTTGTGACTGCCATTTGAAGTGGTTGCTTCAGTGGCTGGTTGATAATAACTTTCAACATTCTGTGAATGTAAGCTGTGCACACCCTGAATGGCTTGCAGGGCAAAGCATCCTGAATGTGGATCTGAAAGATTTTGTCTGTGGTTTGTATTTTTGTTTTAAATTTTGTATCTTATTCCTTACTGTCTTAACAACAATTAAAAAAATTTAAAGTAGAATACTTTCCCACTAGCCTGTTTCCATTTCTTTACTTTTTTCACTAATATTGTAATTGTAGCTTAAATTTTGTGTTCTTTGACTTAATGTAACTTAGGAAGTCTTTTTTCCTCTGTGTATTCTTAAACAATCATTTAAAATAATGTCAGTATAATAGCATCTTTGTGAATGTAAGCCTTTTCTTTTTAGGGGATTGTTAGCCGTAGAATAAATATCTAGTAAGATTCCTGCATCAAAAAGTATGAGTTTGTTTGTTTATGAATTCATTCAGAAGTATGATTTTATATTTAGTAGATCTTGAAAAAGCGCTCCCAGGCGTTTGCAAACAGAGAGCACTGGTTTATGTGGTCACTAGCAATGTATGGATGTACCAGTTTCATTTGTTTTCTACTTTTAATACATTTTCTTAAGACAAAGGCAGCAAGGTTTGGCAGTTTTTTGGAGGACCAGAGGGAACATAGACAAGTTGTTGTAGACAAGTTGTCTTAATTCTAACGCTTAATCATCATTTCAAGTATACATCTGTATTCTCATTTTGGAGATTTTTCTTTTACACTTACATTTCCTTTAAAGTAGTTAATTCTTAACTTTTACACGATGGAACTTTTAGGTCAGTGTATCTGTGTTGCTAGTAGCATTTAGATCCCTGTATATTGCCAGATCACTTAAAAATGCTTAGGACATTTGGAAGTTCAGGTGCATAAAATACTTAACATGTTTTTACAAATTTAAAATTTGTAAAACAAATTTTAAGGAAGAAAGCAAAGAACCTAGTTATATTACCATGAATGCCCTTCTCACTTTACTTAGTTTTAAATGTGTAAATATACCCTATATATGACACAGTGAAATGTTACTGAGTAAAGACATTTCGTTAAAAATTCATTTACCTGCTTCTCTGAATCAATTCAATAATATATTATTATTTATGAATCTATATTTATTAGCCAGTCCTAAGCCAGTCTTCAGTTGGACTTTGGACATATTTTAAATTTTTCACTATTTTAGTTGAAAGTTATACACAAAGTACTATTGGATAGTATGTTTTATTAATAGAATATCTATTTTTATATATGTTATATATACATATACACATACATACAAAGGGTAATAGAATTAAAACTTGTTTTAAAATTCTAATTTAAGTTTTTGCTTTTGCCAGTAACTGGTAATACTTAAGATAGTGCATTCTAAGCATAAGTGACAGTAAGGGAGGGTGGAAAGAATACTAACCCCTGAAGTTTGAAAACCCGGGTTCCATTCCAGGCTGAGCTGCTGATTTACATATCTTAGAGCAAGTCATTGACCCTCTGGGCATCATTTTCCTCATGTTGAAATAAGGGAATTGGGTTCTAGTTCTGTAGGCCCTTTCAACCTTATGACATTTTGTCAACAGAACATGCAGTTTTATATTATTTGTTTTAAAATTGAATCTGTAGAAGCAAAAATAAATAAGTGACTTGGCTCCTGCCCTGTATTTTTTCCTCTTAGATGATTTGCTCAAGCCACAGATAAGAACTCATCCTGAAACCACAGTTGCTCTGAGAGGCGTGAATGTGACTCTGAGATGCACTGCGGTGAGCAGCAGTGATTCACCCATGTCTGCTCTGTGGCGCAAAGACAGTGAAGTCTTGTATGATGCTGATATTGAGAATTTTGTTCGTTATCAGCAACAGGCTGGAGAAGCTCTGGAATATACTAGTGTCCTACATCTTTTCA
This sequence comes from Bison bison bison, assembly GCF_000754665.1. Lineage (NCBI taxonomy): Eukaryota > Metazoa > Chordata > Mammalia > Artiodactyla > Bovidae > Bison > Bison bison. Next base: position 7,513,453 of record NW_011495072.1, on the reverse strand, counting down.
ATGTGAATTTCACAGATGAAGGAAAATATCAGTGTATTATTACTAATCACTTTGGTTCTAACTATTCTCATAAAGCCAAACTGACTGTGAATGGTAAGAAATTATGCTCCCTGATGGTTTTATAGTTAGAAGGATTTTTCATGTTTAATTTTTGAACTTTTGACCAAGAAGATTACATTAAACCTGACACTGGGTGAGGGTCCTTACTGTTTCTGTCTTTAGGGTTATGATGGTATACAGGCTGGATTGTTAATTTACCCACTTGCTGTCCCTAATTAGTGTTTGACTGAGGGGTAAAGGTGAATTCCGTGGTTTCAGGAGATGAACTACTCTCTTTTGTGTTTTTGAAAAAAAAATTATTTTTAATTCTCCATTTTCTTTCTAGAACTGTAATTCTGCTCTAAAAACTATAAAATTTATTCCTGACACTGTTCCCAGGGCCGTCCAGTAACTGGGAGTATTAACATTTCTGGGACCATTGATCATTATCATTGTCTAAAGGTAGTCAATGAAACCATTTTTGAAAATAATGCTCTTTTTCATTGTGTCTGTTGAAAAAATATACAACAGCTCGATTGGTCTGTTGCCTATTAGATTGAATAACTACAGCACTTCAGGCTTTGTACAACGAAAGATGTACGTATGTCTTGCTTTCGGGCTGTTTTATGAGCTGTTTGAAGGCAAAATTTTTTTTTATCATGCATCTCTTAAGTAAGGAATAGTAAATATTAAATGCTAAAATATAGGTTCAGAAAAGTTTACGGCCTCAGCCTTTTCTTTCCCTGTCAAGGAGATCAGATAGATTTGTCATGCATTCTGGAAGAGTTAGTCATCACTGTACTCCACGCTCTGAGATTCTTAGAGAAAAGATGGCCTCTGCAGTTGTATTTACTGTCAATGCAGAGAGCATGTCTTCTAAAAAAAATGGAGCAGCACAACAGTTGGTATTTTGCCTAATAGATTCTCCCTTGTGTGTGTGTGTGTGTGTGTGTGTGTCTATGTATATATATTTTTCCCCACCCACTATCTTTTGGTGATCTTTTTTGGAACAGAGATGCCATCTTTTCTGAAAACTCCAATGGATCTAACTATTCGCACTGGTGCCATGGCCAGATTAGAATGTGCTGCGGAGGGGCACCCTGCACCTCAGATTTCCTGGCAGAAAGATGGTGGTACTGACTTTCCTGCGGCTCGAGAGAGACGCATGCATGTCATGCCTGAGGATGATGTTTTCTTCATTGCAAATGTGAAAATAGAAGACATGGGGATCTATAGCTGCATGGCACAGAATATAGCAGGCGGTCTCTCAGCAAATGCCTCGCTCATCGTGTTAGGTATGTATACTGCTTTGTGGATCCATACTTTTGTGGGAGTCCTTTTATTGTGGATCAACTCTTGGTCTTAATGGCAAGAAAAATCTCAAGTTAGATTTCAGTTGGGATCATTGTTCTGCCAATTTATACAGGTATGTGTCAAGCTTGGATATTAGTGGAACAGTTAACTGGAATCTGGAGAAATTTTGAGGGCAGAATTGGAGATTTTTATCCCATGAATTGAAAATTCAAATCCCTTTACCCTGTTCTGTTCATCTCTGTCAGTTTTCTGCTTCATGTATATGTTTTTTCTACGATTCAGTGAATTTTCGTCATACTGCTTCAGAGAACTTGAGACAATTTAACTTTTCCCCCTTCATTAAAAAAAAAATTTGTAAAAGATGAAAAGATCTGTCTTCTGGTTAGATTTCCTATTTTCCTTCCAGTGTGCTCCTGTTAATCCTGTGCTCTGGTAAAATGTCTTTTCCCTGTAGATTTCCCCTGATAAGCCAGTTTTTTTTTTCTTATTAGAACATTTGTCTTTATGGGACTCAAATCAAGGCAAATTCTCTTTGCCTCCAGATGTTAGGGTTTTTAAAAATGTTGGTTTGTTTAACTACTTGTGTAACCAGGAAAATAAATTTATTGTTTAAAAATTTTAAGAGATGCAGAAAATTTGAAAAAAGGAAGGTCACTCAAACCCTGTTTAGATTTTGACATATTCTGGACTTTTTAAAATTACTCATCTTCATGTGGTTATGTATACCTACTTTTTTCCACTTAATATTGTATCACAGGGTTACATTGTCATTAAGTCTTCATGAAATATGTGACTGTACTGTTAAATTACTCATTTTTCTGCTAGATTTTTTCATCTTTAAAAATTACAATTAATTTTGCAATAAACATTTTTTGTATATGAATCTTGACTTCTTCACCTAGGATCGCTTGCTCTAGGTAGAATTCCTAAGAGGAAATTTAGATTTTTTGAGGCTTTTGCTTTTCTGAAAAACTTCTGATCTTCCCATGAGCTTATGAAAATGCTTATTTCATCATAACCTCGTTAGTCTAATTCAGTAGAATTTTAAGGATAAAATTGCCTGATATTTTTTTTAATGCATCTTTCTGTTAGAGACACCCTCATTTATTAGACCCCTGGAGGACAAGACAGTAACTCGAGGTGAAACTGCAGTATTACAATGC